>NW_010178048.1:51831-81595 GCF_000695765.1 Mesitornis unicolor | reverse complement strand
CTGAGTTTCACCCACAAGCACTCGGTCCTAACGTCACCTCAAGCTGGAGCTTGAGGGTTTCAAAACATTCTCTAACATACAGAGCTACCCCCCGCCTCTCTTACCTTTCCTATCCCTCCTGAACAGTCTATATCCACCCATAGTGGCACTCCAGTTATGTGAATCATCCCACCATGTTTCAGTGAGCGCAATTAAATCGTAGTCCCCTTGTCTCACAATGGCCACTAGCTCCTCCTGCTTATTGCCCATACTTTGTGTACTACTACGTTGCCTCCCCATTAAGTTTGCTAAGCTTGTAGTATTATTTTTTCCTGGTTCCTTTCCTCACTTACCACAACTTACAAGGTGCATGGTGGGAGCTTTATACAATGAACGTGAATATAAGACAATGTGTGTGTCATGTATATTGTGCATATAATATCAGTCCTTCCACATGTGTGCTTCCATTGTTGTATTGAAAGCTGGAAGGATTCAGTAGAAAAATGTGCGTCTGCATTAGTTTGAGCTTTTTTGTTCATATAATTAATAACAGTCAGTGGGCAGGTTGCTTGTCCTTCTTGATTATTGGTATTTTTGTCTTTTCTATTAGTTTATTATGAAATCTTAATGCATGAAGTGTACTTCATTTCATGATTGACTGGTTAAACAACATCAGTTTCTATTTGCATAGTATTTCATTAAAAAAGCAACAATTTATGAAGTTCAAATTCTGTTCAACTTCATTAAGCAAAAACATCTTTTGATTTTCTCTGAACAGGTTGACGTCGCCTCGTTTTATAGAATTTGTCTGTAAACACGATGATGTCCTTAAGTGTTTTGTTAACCGGTAAGCTTCAAGAAATACGGAATTTCTAATTTTTTTTTCTCCCCAAAATAATTCAAACTTATATTTTTCTTCTTACTGAGTTGTATTTTTATGTTATTGTTTTGACATTTGTACCACATGCACTTTAATAGTCTTGCCAAATTCAAGGGAGTCCATATTAATGATTTAGAGCTCAGGCTTAAATGAACTCTTCTGTATATGTAAGGAATCCTTTTGCAAGATTCTGTGAGACTTTGTGAAAAAAATAATTTTCAGAGCAGCAGAGTAGTTTTCTTAATGGATTCTTTCCTCATCTTCGTTCCAAATAAAGCCTTCCCTTTTGAGGCAGGTGAAAACTTTCATTCTTCCTCAAATTCTTAATGACTTCTTAAAGAAGTCTAAATCATATTTGTACACTTGACTGTTTCCAACATTTCTCTGGGACTGCCCAGTTTATAACCTTGCTTCTGTCTGGAGAGCTGCTTGTAAACCTCTGTTTTCAAAGGATGAGGTCATTTGGAAACGAGTTAGGAAAACATTGTGAAATAGAAGAGTCTGTTGGAACTTTTCTGTGTGACTGATTGCATTGTCTCTTTATGTAGACTTTGTGTATCATGAAGCATTATTATTAGATCTCTGACTAACAGGCTTCTAACCTATTTTTCTTTCAGAAATCCCAAAATAATTTTTGATCACTTTCATTTTCTTCTTGAGTGTCCTGAACTAATGTCCAGATTTATGCACATCATAAAAGCTCAGGTAAATGTCAGCAGATGCTTAGTTACACCTCTGGTGCTTCAGAATCTTGAATGTTGAAAGATCAGATAAAACAGACATGGCAGCCAGATTTCTGTACCTCTAGTTCTTTAAAATACATGTGTAAGTCTATTTGAGATGACCGATGCTAAATCTGCCTTACAAGTCCAACTTTCAGTTAAACAGAGTTAACTTTTTATTATCAAATCTCTTTGTGTACATCTAATAGATTGATCTTTAAAATTCTGTGCTTTTTTCTTAGTTAACTTAATTTTGAGACAAACCAGAGGATAAATACACCACTAGTAGTTGATTTGGCCATAGTTAATTAGTGGCAGCTCCTTCAGTGAAGTATCATGTTGTCTTGTTGCTCTGTTTCCTACATGTTTTTTTGGTGTGTGGCTTTTTTGTGTTTAGTAAAATTCTGATGTCTTGCATAACCTAAACTCACTTCTTGGTTTAACACAGGATGTGAATTCATAGAAACATAGAATCATTACGGTTGGAAAAGACCTTTAAAATCATCAAGTCCAACCATTAATTCAAGATTGAAGAGTTACTTTAGTGCAGTTAAGTGGAAAAATTAGTGAGCTGACCCCTGTATGAAGGTCTGCTGCTTTACATTACACTGTAGTGTTAAGCATCTGCCACGTTTTCATCACTTACCTTAAAAAGATTATGATTGATCTACATGTTGCTGAGAGACAGAGCGGTGTATTTGGTCTATTAAAAGTGAAGGTGATCTTTGGGCAACAGTGAGCTATTTTGAACTTCTTTAGCCCACACTGGTATACTTTTGCTTTACTCTCTATTAGAAATGTTCCTTCCATTGAAATATTTTTGTCAAAGACAGAATTTGCTGAAGACAAAGGTAAAATTCCTCAAAGCAATCATGACCCATGCCCCATCTAAATAATTGTGGAGGGTCTATTCCAAAAGCTTTATTTCTTTAGTTGTGAACAGTACTGTGCCTTTATTTTTAGATTTACATTATTTTGGGTAATCCAGTTTTGTTTATAGGACATGATGTAGGTATATTATTTACTGATTCTTTGATTGAAATGTATGCTTTTGAAATTCATTCCCTATGAATAATGAATAGACTTTGAGAGCTGATGCCCTGTTTGTTAGATCAGCTGAAAGTACATGCTGTGAATTGCTGTGAGAGAGGCCACACTTGTGTCATATCTGTCTCAGAAGAACTGCAAAATGTTAATCTAAATACTGAGTCAAACAAGCTAGGATCTAGGAATTGCTTTGCAACATTTCTGGTTCCTTTGGGCTGCTTTTACTGCAAGTGAACTTTACTACAAATACAGCTTGTTTGTATTGCTTGTGCTTCTGTGTTCAGCTGTGGTTGATAATCAGTAGCGTTACAGAAGCCAGTGACTTACATCTTACCTAGATTCCTTCCCCCTGCTGCCCTGGAAGAAGTTTTGTGCTATTTTTCTTGTGTGTGGTGAACTCTGATAGCTGTTTCTGGATAACTGGTGGTCCAGTCTTTCTGCATACCAGACTTCAGCAACCACTCAAGGGCATATCTCATCCTTTCCTCTTTCCAAAATAAGGTATTAGCATATCGATGTAGTACTGACACTCTCTGCACATCTCAAAAATGAATTGAGAAGTATGCATAGCCATTTTTCAGTCATGCTCATGAGAGAGGAATTATTCAGTTGAATACATGTATAAAATATGGTTTGCTCCTTGTTTTGCAGCCATTTAAAGATCGCTGTGAATGGTTCTATGAACATCTGCATGCTGGGCAGCCAGATTCGGACATGGTGCACAGACCTGTCAATGAAAATGACATACTTTTGGTTCACAGAGGTACTGTGTTATAAATGGAATCAATGTATCTTTGAAATACATTGAAATACGATGAATTAAGATTAAAAAATTAATTGGTGCTTTGTATTTAGATTCTATTTTTAGGAGTAGCTGTGAAGTTGTTTCTAAAGCAAATTGTGCAAAACTAAAGCAGGGGATTGCTGTGAGATTTCATGGAGAAGAAGGCATGGTGGGTAAAATGGCATGATTTTCCTTTACGGTATTTATGTACGGAAATACTGATTCTCTTTCACAAGTATTGTTTTGAACTAAATCCTAATTTTAAATAACTTTTTTACTTGTATGTGGTTACCCAGCATTAGTGTTTGTGCAGTAAATGTTCTACGTACTAATATGTTTTATTCTTTTGACACTCAGGGACAGGGTGTGGTGCGTGAATGGTTTGATATCTTATCCAGTGAAATAGTTAACCCAGATTACGCCTTATTTACTCAGTCAGCTGATGGTATGTCTGCAATTTTTTTCCACTAATTTTAGGGTGTCTTCTTTTTGTCAAACCATTTTTATAATCCAAGAAAAAAGTCACTTAATTGGTTTCAGAATATAAGATTGTTACTTTTTAAAAATAACACTGACAGAATTGAGCTCATATACATATATGTATATTTACAAAGTTATCTATTCATTATATATTTCTGTAACTACAGATGAAATATTTCACTAAATTCGAAGTTTCCTCGAAGTTTCCTTCTCTTTTGTAAGAGGAGAGCGAGTTGTTGGTTTTTTTGCGTCTGTGCTATTTCTGCCTGGTAGTAGAAGGACATAATGCTTTGAGAGTGATCTAGAAAGTTTTCCTTGTGCATCTGCAAGGGAACTGTAGAGATATTCCTTTATTTCCTTTTAGAAATCCACAAATTCAATCAGTTAATTTTTGTGGTAAAACCAGATGTTGATCTCCACAAGAAAAATGCACAGAGCAATACAGTAAGATGGAGGACCAATGATAGCAGATCGTGATTACCCTTACGCTGGTGATAATTAGTTAAAAGTGGTGCCTTAGAGAGTGGCTAAGCAGTATCATTGTAATAATAGGATATCATTACATTCTAATACATTTTTCTGATGTCTTTGTGATGTAAACAAAAAAACCTGAACAGTCTTCCAGAACCCAAATGGGCTCTTTCAGTGTTTTCAGATGCTTAGTGTATTTGATAAATACGAACCTTACTTAAGTAATGAATCGTGATAATATTTTTATTTTGTAGGAACAACTTTCCAGCCCAACAGCAACTCCTCTGTAAATCCAGACCATCTGAACTACTTCCGTTTTGCAGGCCAGATCCTGGGGCTAGCTCTGAATCACAGGCAGTTGGTGAACATCTACTTCACGAGGTCATTCTACAAACATATTCTTGGTATGGTTTCATTAAAATCCTGTTTGTTAGTCATAATAGTTGTCTGAGTAGTAAACTTTTTTCCTTTTTTACTTTTGTGTGTGTATTAAAAGTGAAAAAGTCTTGGAAATGAATGTCTTGCTAATCTTTTATGTACATCAGAGTCTCAACGTAATAGGGCAGTAGTTACTACTCCAACCTGAGTCTCTCTTAGAAACTGTTACAGTTGCAAAGTGCAGAAATATATTAGTAAAACGATATGGAAATTTTATATAGTTAGCAACTTTTAATACAATAGCTAATCTTTCAATTTATATTTGAATAGGAATCTTAAATTAGAACCAAGGGGTCATTAATCTGTCTAAAGCATAGTCATATAATTTAGTTGTCTTTAGTGTTACTGACTAGAAATGCCTGAAAGGCAGACTAGTGCAGCCAATTTTTGTGATGCATGCAATTCTTTGCATCGCAGTTGTGAAATTCATCTGTCCTGCCATGTAAAGTCATTCTTGAGAAATGAAGACAATTGTTCCCTAATTAACTTAGGACAGACTTACAAAGCTGATAATGCTTATAAACTCTCGCAAAAATCCATCAGGCATCCTTTCTTATGCCTGCAGTACTTTTAATATTTTAACAAGGTGAATCCGTACTGCTGTGAAGCTCCCTGTCTACCCACTCCAACAAATACTGCTTATTTTCTGAAACTGTATTTCAGAAGTAATGCAGGTGCATCCTGTCTCCTTCTGGAGGAAAGTTAATTCATATGCTTACTATAGCATTCAAGAGGATTGGTCAGAAGTCTTTACAAAAATGTAACTTTCCTTTTAAATAGAGAAGGACTGCTATTAACTGGTGGTATCTGTGGTCATCTGGAAATGACTACTGATGAATTCAGGTTCTTTTCTAGTTTGACTCGTGATTGTATACTGGATTTGTTCATTTCTGAATTGACGTGATGACCTATTTACATTTTTTGGTTTTGTTTTGTGGTCTGGATGTTTTTGTTTTGTTTTGCAAACCAAGCAGCAGTGAGTAGTCTCTGTTAATAAGATCTCACCAATCCCTTTCAGTAAGGTCTTGTCACTCTGTTGAGCAGGCATCCTGGAACTCTCTAGAGGTTTGTGCACATTCAACAACTTTAAGTTCAAAAGGTTCACAGGTTTTTATCACTTCTTGTTACTTACCAGACAGAGAGGACTAGAAAAATTACACCTTCACTTCCCAAAGTAGTTGCTTCTTCTGCCTCAATCACAGTGGTTTATTTAACCTTTCCAAGGACTTTTCCCTCAGCTTTGTGCATCCCCTACCTTCTTGCTTAAGGAACTAAAGTTGCGCAGTGGCAGACGCTCCTGAGGGGTTTTTTTGTTTTATTTGTGTTTCAGGTTCAGCTGTGGGTTATGCTAACTGTTGTTCATGCCAAATACAATTTCCCAGGTTACAGACATAGAGATTCCCTTCAGCTGCTTGTCAGGGCTTAAGTAGTGGAGTATGAAATCTTTCAAAGCGTGAAACTGTTCCCACTCCTTTGGTTTCTCACCTTGCACTGAGATCCTTGTTTTCTGTAGCCTTTCCTGTTGATGGCACTGAGTCTACCAGCTGTGTGGTAGGACCTCCTGTATCTGAGGAACAGTGTGAACCTCTTTCAAAGGAACTCTTTTTAGTCAGCAGACATGACGTGGAAGTGCCTTAACTAGAAACCAAAACCTGTATGAATAAATGTGGCTACTTTTTTTGAGACTCGGGTGGGTGCATCACCTTTTTTCACTGTGATGAATTGAGATCTTTCTGCAGCAATATCTAACAGGCAAGGAAAGATCACCAACTTAAGTGATGACCCAGCTAACACACAACTAATGTGCTTTTTAAAATGTTTTATACTTGTAGCTTGCATGATTTTTTAGTGTGCTGTGCAATCAAAGGTTATTCCATAGGTCTTCATGTTTATTAGGGCTGCACTCTGTTACAGGTGTAAAACTGAGGCAGAAATATAGTCAGAAATTAGTAAGGCCTCTTAGGTTTCTTTGTTTTTTTTTTCCCAAACTTTCTATCTGTCTGGCTTCTGCTTAAACAGGGTGGGGGGGGGGAGATAGCTTCACTAATACTGTTGTCCCGTTAGTTTGTATTTTTTGTAAGGAGCCACAATTACTTTCCTGTTTGGAAGAGGAAACTTTCACCTCCAGCCCACAAAGACACATAGCAGATAAATGCCGAACTGTGCTATCTACTCTTAGGCTTAAGTCCCCTCTTTCAGAGTATTACAGGAAATACTCCTTAAAATGGCATAAATAAAAGCAAAAGTTAATTTCTGGGTCAGTGTGTTCTGAGCAGGAGGCCTTGAATCCTTGAATACTTACTGAACTTGTCTCAGAGCTTACTTGCAGTATCTTTTTGAAGTTCTGTGTTGCACAGAAATACCTATTTATCACAATTATGATTGATTTCTCTTCCTTTCCAAACTACAGGTACCTTAAGGGTCTAGCAAGTGAAAGATACATAGTATTTCATTGGATTCAAATTTTGTCCTGATAAATCTGTCAGAGTTTCTTTATGACTTGAATCTATTGATTGGTAAAATATCTGTCAAGCAAATAAGTGAGCTTAGTGCTTTGGTCTCACAACATGCTGACTATAAATGTAGTCTCATCATAACGCTCCAGTTCAATTTCTTCTCTAAAGGACTCTACTTTTCGTCTCCTTTTCCCACGTTTTGCTTAAATCCCTCAGAGATATAATTTCCACATTTCATATGCGAAGTGCACATATGCTTACTAGTGGCAAAAGTGAAATGTCCTCTAGAAACTGCTAGACAGATGTTAGATTTTTTTTTTTTGAGAGATGTGACTGTGAAAAATCATTAGTAAATATTATCTATCCCTCTCTTAAAGTGGAGAACTAGTGTGTTACTTTGTTTTATTAGAAAAACAGTGCCTTACAGCTTTTGTACACACCATTTCAGCACTAGCCAGCTCTTCCAGGGAAATACTGTAACAGTTTTTGCACTTACATCTTTGGACCAGCCGCTAACCTTTGAAGTTTGTATTACTCTCTGGGGTATTGCTTCTGCAGTCCATAGCGTGCTAACACTTCTACTAATGGGCACCCTTGTGACACTTTGCAATGCACAGAAGATGGTGAAGCAAAGAGAGTACGTCCCGATAACCTGCTTTTCTCTAAACCTACTACTGCCCTCACCCTCTGTCCCTTTTCCCAGGTATTTATCTGTCTTGGTAGAGTTATAGTAATTGGGGTTTGCTTTCTTGTGTAGTGAAGAGAGTAGTTCTCTTGCACAAACTCAGGGTCACCTTGTTCTGGGCACATTTGCTCAAATTTGAGTGCCATGTCTGCAAAGGGGCTGTAAATAGGCAGCTTCTATACTTGGATAAAAGTCAAAATTATAGCAACTCTCCACTTAATGCTTCTAAATGACCTGCAAGTTCAGTTCGAACGTATAAAATTCCTGTAAATTTTTTCAACTGCATATTAGGCACAGAAAGGTTGATTCTTTTTTTTTTTTTTTAACCTCCTTTCCCTCTCTAGTTCTAAATAATTTTTTTGGGGGGAAACTATTACTGTATAGAGAAATATGATATTTGGCTTTCTTTTTTAGGAAACTCATTTAACATTGTGTGTTCTATATGGTTAGACACTTACTGAAATCCGTTAGTGAGCTAAAATTGTGCAAATTGTGGTTGCTCAAGTGGTATGCCATTTGTTTTACTGGGAAGAAAAACATAGAGAGGAAATTTGATTCTTTAATACTTTTAATATGTGGTAAGTACAGTTCTGCTGTAGTTAGTAATAGTGAATCCCTTTTTTCCCTTTTCCTATTACTGCATTATTCTGGTTTATCTCTAGAGGGCAATCTTCTACCATTTATGAAATTAGAACCCCTTTTGGCTTTATCCTGTTTATTTGTGGGGTTTTGTCTTGTTTTTTTCTAGGTATACCTGTAAATTATCAGGATGTAGCATCTATTGATCCAGAGTATGCAAAGAACTTGCAGTGGATTTTAGATAATGATATCAGTGATCTGGGTTTAGAGCTGACCTTCTCTGTTGAGACCGATGTGTTTGGAGCAATGGAAGAAGTGCCACTGAAGCCAGGGGGTGCAAGTATACTTGTTACACAGGAAAACAAGGTGAGTGTACAGGTTTATTCAGAAGCTGATACTATAAGAAAAGCAATTAGACTGACTTTCTGAATAACTGGAAGCATAAATGGTGTATGAGTTTTGAAGGAAATGCACAAAATAAAAAATAGTTGCCAATACTTCCCTCCTTTTCTAGCTTAGCATGTTATAGAAATAGTAGTATTTAGAACCTCTATAAGCATTCAGATTTGAGGTTCTTCTTTCTGACAGAACTTTTGGAAGGCAAACAGGATCAAATTTTAAGTGAAGAATTTATTTTGAAAATTATGAATATTCCTGAAGTCATGGGTATATATACTAGGAAGGTAAAACAGCAGTAATTGCTAGAAGTAAAATTGTAGGTAATGTTACAAATTGTGCTGCCTATTAGTGCGGTCTGTGTCACTGGATTGCTCTGCAGTAGCATATAATTGATGAAGTAAAAGGCAGCAGGAAGCTTGTTCAGCCACTTGCAAGTCACTCAATGTGTATGGAAATATTCAACCTTTTAAATTTAATTTAATAGTAACAGCTTGAAAGTCTCTGCATTCTCTGCACCATTGGTTCAAAAACTAATGTGGAAAAACGCAGCTAGATTTTGAAAATTACCTAGAAATTAGGATGGACATCAGTCTAATTGAATTCTGCAGTTACCCACTAGGTAGTTTTGAGAAACTGCAGGAGTGTCTTGCAATTTGAGACCTGCAATTTTTTTTGTATCATTGACTCTTTTGATCCTTATGACTCCTTTGTGTTTTGGTTTTCGTTTGTGTTGGTTGAGCCAGCCTAAATCGCTTTGTGTACACAGTATTCACTCAGTGCTACCAGCCACCTAGACGACTGCTGTGTTGGTAAATGGCCACTTGGTGTCAGCATTTGTTTTAACACAATTTTGGTTTGTGTTGGAGCAATTGGCACTGGATTTTTGTATGCTTAATGCTCATTTTCATTAAGGCAGAGTATCGTTCCAATAACAGGAATACATATTATTAGCCTGATTCTGCACTGTTTCCTGCAATATAGTCATTCATTAAGTAATACACATGGTAAAACAAGTCTAATTGTGAAGGCAGTGGATGATTAATTTTTTGATTACCTATCAGAGAAAGTAAGGATGTTGATTCTTGTCTCTGGGCAGTATTAGCTTCTCAATATATAAAACAGATGTACTTGACATAAACTGTAGTTTCAAAACAGCTATTTAAAAACTGTTATCAGTTAGCATGAAATTAGAAGTTTGCACACATGAGGATACCCTCGGTCATTAGTATCTTGCATTGCTCTGTTAACTTCTGACTTGGGGTGCAGACTAAAAAGGGTCCTTGGATGTGTGTGGAATAGATGCATCCATTCCCGCTCATCAGCCTTCCTCAGCTGTGGCAGAAGGGGATGAGAGTTTGTGTAGCTTTTGTTTGAAAGGTGGTAAGAAACAGGTGACTGTTGTGTTAGCTTCAAAAGGGCTAATACTGATTGATTTTTGAATTGGAAACTGCAAAAATGTGAAGTCAGCAAACATCTGTAAGGTGGCTCTGTCTCTTGTTCACTGACTTTGACAGTGGCGAACCAAGTTGTTGAAAATTGTAGATCTGCGTTTTTGTGGCATTTTCCCCAATTTCTTTACTGTGGCATGGTTTTGCAGTATGCTTTAGCTTAGCAATTCTAACAGGTTAAGCAGGAAAATGTCTACTTTATAACACATCTTTTTTTTCTTTTTCCTGCAAGCGGTATCTTTCTTTTTTTTTCTGCCTTTAACTGAGGAATAAAAGATCACTGTTTAAAACTCATTGTATTTGCTTTACCTCTGGGAGAAGAAAATTCAGCGTCTAAAGGAATTTGCTGTGTATGCACACTAGGAAGTTACCCATTTAAAGGACAGCATTTCTCAAAAAATGAGATTATGAGTGAATCTATATTCCTTAAAAAAAACAACCAAACCAACAGACCCACAAAAAAACTCCCATGCCAAAAAAAGACACCCCCTTGCCCACCAAAATCACACCAACAACCCATATCCCCATTATTGAAGACCGAACTAAAAAAGAGTAAATGCCCCAGTGAGGAAAGGTAGTAATAGTTGTTTGTAAAAAGTTGTTTTCTTTGAATGAGGGAATTTTCTTCTTTTACATCAGCTGTGTAATAGGTGAATGGTGGTGGGACCAAATGATGCAGATGTTCCAGTGGTGCAATTGAAGTGTTCATGTAGCTCCAACTACTGTAACATGGTTATAGTAGTGGTTCAGCTGCCTTTTGTCATGGTAATTGAGAGACTTCAAAGGGAAAAGTCAGGCTTTGTCCAGTGTCCACAGTATACATTTATCTTTGTTCTTTCCTGAGTATATATTTGCAGCTTTCTACTTACTTTTTAAGTTAAAAATAAAATTAGAGGTAGACGAAGTTTGATGATATGCTATTTAAAAAAATGGTGCAGATCTCCACACTCTCTCTTTCTCTGTCCTCCCAGGACTTGTCTGTCTGTGAGCTGGCTGTGCGGTTTGGCAGTAAAAAATTACATATATTTTTCGAACAGCTTTGGAATGGAGCTGCTCTCTGAATCTGAACATCATAATGAACATTGATTCTTTTCTCACAGTATATGGGGTTGTGAAATCCGGGAAGCATGATCTCTGCTTGGCTTACCTCAGAGGAAAATACAAAACAACCCCTCGCCCAAACCAGACTTTGTCATCATATTTGTGGTGTCCGTCTCATGTGTTCCATCAAAGCTCCCTTCTTAAAAGAAGGCTGAATTGCACCTTTAATGCACTATGTAGGAATGCATATGTAGATCCAAAATTATGTTGATATTTCTGTTTTATAATGTGTTTCTAGGGCTTCTGAGAGGAAGAAAAAATGTAGATTAAATGAACAGAGGGAAAACTGAATTGACCTTTTTTTTTTTTTTTACTGGCATATATTATGTAAATTGTGTGGTACAGGTTTTTCAGCATCCACCAGTGCTGATAATCAGGATGCTCGGCTGTTACAGGCTGTTTTAAAACATTTCTTGTTGCACCTAAAGCACAGCAACTATTTTCTCTCATAGTGGAAGTGTTTTAATGTAAATATTTTTTTGTAAAATTTTTTGGTAATTTTTTGTGATTATTATTTTTCTTTCTTTCTAGAACCCTGGTTTCTGAATAGCTTAATTTATGTAACAGCAACTTAAGAGATATAAACCAAATATGCCTGATCATTGAAGACCCATGTTAGCACTACTTCTAATTCTGATATTGGTGAAGTTTCTGATTTCTTCCTAGAGCTCATAAGATGTATGCAGAGACTGACTTTTTCTAGTGCACTTAATCTCCTTTGGCTGCCCATTTAATTCCTTAGAGAAGGGAGGCATCCATAGCAACCTAGGAAGATTACTAGATCAAAACTAAATTTGTGGGAATAGCTCTGCAGTTGAAGATATGATTAGGTAATGTTCCTCATCTTCAGAGTGCTTCACAGATTGTCCTCTCACTTTAATAAAATGGTGGTAATACATTTAAAAAATATCTTCCAACTGCAAAGCAAATGGCAACCTGCCTATACTTCTGTGAATGTAAGGAACTGCCTTTGGAAATTATTCTTCTGTTTTGGAATGTTTCATACTTCATTCTGGTTTTCAGAAAGAGGAAAGAAAGAATGCTTGATTGCTTTTGTGCAGATTCAGAACTTAAAGTTTAGGTTAATGTTTTTTAAAATACAAAAATACTACCTTCATTTTTTAAGATTATTGTCTTGAGGGAAGGTGTTAGTTGAGATGGTTTAGTTGGGAGATGTTTCATAATTTCATTATTTAAAAATCATGATTAGGAAACAAAAATGTTACTTTGGAACCAAGTACCTTAAATAATCTAGGAATAAATTCTGTTCTCAAGTAGAAATTGCTTTTCTTGAGTAAAGAATCCTTATTAGCCTTGCACAGTTGCGTCAGGGTAGATGAGACAAGTTTATACAGCTTTAATGGAGGCACTTCTGTCTGTCTCTTTCTGAAAACCTTCCTCCATTAACTGCCTCCTAGGCTTTTGTATTTTCAACAAAAGCAAAATTCTGGTGCATTCCTTTTCTAACTGGTGTCTTTTAAAGGGAACAGAACCCCCAGATCTCTAAAGCGTGCAAACTATGATATTGTCTGTTCACATGATTGTTAGAAATGCTTTTCTGTGTTGGTTTTGTGGTTTTTTTGGTGGGGGTTTTTGTTTGTTTGTTTGTTTTAAAATGAGATTTTCAGGACTTTCTTGAAAAAATGAAATTGTTATTAAGACAACAAAACTTGTAGGGGTCAGTGATATATTCTGTTAGACAGGAGGGGAAAAGCAAGAAAGCTTTTTGGCTCACAAATATTCCTTCAGAAGTTCACCTTTTTTCCTGAGTTATGTCAATTTGCTTAATAGAATATTTTTCTTTACAAACATCACCCTGTTTATGTCCTTAGATGGTCACGGTAGTGGTTGTATTAGATGCAGGTATGACTGCCTTTACCTTAGTCCAAGTCCTTGTTTTTTGACTGGTTTGTGTTATGATTTAAACACTTCTGTTTGGGAATTGTCTTTGGAAGGAAGGAAATCAAAAGAGCAGAAGGGGCTCTGAACCCTAAGGGGCTTTCTGAATAATTTTGGGTTGCTCTTGTGTGTAAAAAGTGCGTAGGGACTCTAACATTTTACAGTAAATGAGGTTTGTAATGTATTGAGGATTGCGTTTTTGTGCACATGTGAGTTTGCATGAGCATGATGTATTTTTGCTATTGTATCACTTAATGTTGTTTTCTGCGTTGCAGGCTGAGTATGTCCAGCTTGTCACAGAGCTTAGAATGACGAGAGCCATTCAGCCTCAGATAAATGCCTTTTTACAAGGCTTCCATATGTTCATTCCACCGTCTTTGATCCAGCTTTTTGATGAATATGAACTGGTAAGCAGAAATGCCTGTTCTCGTCTTAAAATACTTTTTTTTTCAGCATACTTCATCAGTAGTATAGTGATGTAGAAGTAAAGCTCAGTACCCACAAAACAAACATTTTCTGTCTTTCACTTCAGTTTTGCTTCCTGTGCATTTATCAGTGAGGATCTCAATATATATTTCTGCTTATCCTAGTTACTTACAATGTCTGTCTTCCTGGAATGTGATAACTTCATGTGCCAGTGATAAATGCCCCAAGCTGTAATTTCGAAATGGGTTTGGGATGTTGTGGCCTTTAAACCTTTTCATATTTTGTTTCAGGAGGATAAAAGTTATTTAAAAGTAGGGAGATGCTGTCTACTGTCTTTACTGTTTCTGAGTCATAGAATCAAATTCCAATAAGCTTTTGCAGTGACTTGATCTTTTGTAACCAAGACATCTGAAATTTTGTCTCAAGCTGTGCCAAAACCGAGAGCTTTTTTTTCTTTGGCAGTAATTTCTACCTGGTGATATTGTGTGCTTAAATTAAATAGATCATGTGAAGTTACCAGAATTCAAGAAT
Organism: Mesitornis unicolor; assembly: GCF_000695765.1. Lineage (NCBI taxonomy): Eukaryota > Metazoa > Chordata > Aves > Mesitornithiformes > Mesitornithidae > Mesitornis > Mesitornis unicolor. The sequence continues at coordinate 67,270 of NW_010178048.1, read as the reverse complement.
CTTGTGTTGAGATTTAGTCCTTGGTTCCATAAGGTTGCAACTAAGCAGAAAAAGCCCTGTAATTTCTATACCTCTTAAGGCATTACTTTTTAAAATGGCATAAGCACTTAAAATTAATGGTTAGTCAGGAGCACTCATCACAATCTGTGTGCTTTTTCTGAAGGAGCTTTTGTTGTCTGGTATGCCAGAAATTGATGTGAATGACTGGTTAAAAAATACAGAATACACCAGTGGCTATGAGAGAGGAGACCAAGTTATTCAGGTAAAATTATTTTTTTAAAATAATATAGACTACTGCATTTTAATGCAAAAAAGGTACTTTTGTTGTTGTCATTTTCTGCGTGTGTGTGTTTATGGAAGGTTTTTTTAATACTACATTCTTATATTAAGTGACTTAGTTATATGTGGATTTCATATGACAATTTCCATCATTTAAATATTTCATGTATTGTTTTACCATTATCTTTTCAAGTACTGCAAGTACTTAATGGAAAATATAAACTAACTTATTTTTCGTTTAGTGGTTCTGGGACGTTGTGGAAGAATTAACTCAGGAAGAGAGAGTATTACTATTACAGTTTGTTACTGGCAGGTGAGAAAATTTTCTGTAACAACAAATACATTTTCTGGATACTCTGAAATAAGTCAAGAGACTTGAGATGACCGTCACCAAAGTAACAAAGCATGTGTTAATATTTTTGTTGCCTGTTCTGCCAGTAAAATGGTTGATTATTTACTATACTTGACTACTTTGCAAGAGGCCTTTGTATAGTTAAGTTTCTATCCCAAGCAGTTTTTAACAAGCCAGTCGTGAATTTAACTATGCTTTATATTCTTCTTCCTGCTGCATACTTATGTGGCTCTTGGCTTCCCCAGTAGTCAATATAGGCTTTAATATATGAGATAAGTAGGTATCACTTCAGTCAGTGTAAACATAACATCCTTCTCCTAAAGCTGAGTTGAATTTAACATAAGTGCAGCATGTTAAGATATAACCTTATGCAAGACTGTTTGCTTCATATAGGATTTCTGTCCTAAATTCTAGTTGTTCTTTAGGGAAAACCACTTTTATTTACTTAATGGTTTGAGGGCAGTGGGGGAGAGTTTTGAGCAGTAAACGCCCCTGTGAACTGGATGAGTTGCCAAATTTTTGTGTACAGATGGTTAGCGAAGTGGATCCATAGACATACATGTGGCACCTGAGCTGTGTAATCCATGTCTTTCTCTGGTGGCAGGTATGGAGTTCACACCATCTTCTTCATCTGGTGTTCCTTTCATATTCTAGGATTAGAAGTAGACCCTTTGTTTATAAGTTTAGTGGTTAAGTAATGATAACGTATAAATTAAGATCGTCAAACCTTGTCTTTTATACCAAGGAATTTCACAGTCATGGCTGTATCATCAAATGGCACGGTCTTCAAATTCTATTAGTTTTACTTGCCTTATTATGAATTTCATTGGTTTTAGGGATCACAGACAATTTAAGAAGCTAGTGCTGTGCACATCGCTCTTTTCTTTTTGTCCTCTGCAGAAATGGCTCCTGCAGTTCTACCAGCACATCCACTGCATGCCAGCTGCTGGTCTTTCATTTTTAGTGGACTAGTCCATTTCTAAATCTAGATGGCAAATAAGATCTTTAAGATGTAAGGTCATGTTTCAAATGCTTCTTAAAACGTTGCAGATAATACTGAAGTGGCATTTGCTATTTTCATGGCATTTGGGATAATCCACTGGATTCTAAGGGAAGCTTTCTATCAAGTGAACAATTACGCTGTCTGATTAATACGTGCTTGAGCACCATTCATTTAGGTCACAAATCACATACTGACTTGTTCTTACCCATTTCTTGTTAGTAGGAAATAAATTTTTGGTATGTCTTTTAAGATATCCAGGCTGGAATTTAAAAATAAATTGCTTTTTTTTTTTTCTGTATCAGCTAGTAGGAGCTCACTCAGTTTTTTCTTCAGTGATTGAAATGTAATAGGTATATTTTGCAATAAAAATTTAACTTTTGAAAGTTACTTCTAATAGTGGTATGCAGCTGGCATTTTTCCACATAAATCCCCAGGTAGCTCTGGTTGTGTGTGTGTGTGTGTGTGTGTGTGTGTGTAAAGTGGTACTGTTCTTTCTTTCCCGTCAAAGACTACAGAATTAAATTAGTGAATTAAATAAAACAATTATATTTGTGATTGTCTTCAGTGTTTCTCTGACATCTCTAAGTATTTCTTAAACTTTGCCTATTGTCGTCTTACCCCATTCTTACACCTTTTTCTCTTCAATCTAATGAAGTCTTCGGTAGTTTCAGTGGAGATATGATTGCATTCATCATTAATACCAATTTTGAGACATGTTTTAACAGTAAAGTAATTGTCGTGAGCAATGTCTGAATAGCAGATTCTGTGTGTTTGGAGGTCTTAGCACAATCAAGAAAAAGCCCAAATATTCTTGTGCCTCATGTTTGGGACCTGAAAGTTTATGTATACACCACCTACTTTGCTGACAGCTGCGTGAGATGGTATTGCCAATTCCACATGCTTTTACTTTTTTTTTCCCCCTACCTTTTGGACAGGTTTTTAGTGAACAGTGGGAGGGAAGTGTTGACAGCTCATGATAAATTCTTCTTTATTGGTATTCTGCAGGTATCAGGATTGCTGATTGATTCTTAGGGGACGGTAGTTTCTGATTAGTAGTAAGCTATGTGCCGTTTTAAGAGAAATTCAGCATATTTGATAAATGTGATCGATATATATGGCTACTTTTAAAAGTAACATAAGGAAACTGGCTTAAAGTATTTCTTTCACACTGTTTGGATTACAAGTAAATTCATGCAAAATCTGTAAGTGGAAAAATAGGTAGAAAAGTAAGGATTCAGATGTAAAATTAAACATTTTAATAGTGTTGAAGTTTCCAAAACTATGAAATTGTATTTTACTTTTGCTGAAGGCACATGCAGTAGAAGTAAGATATTGTGATCTTATTTGCACATATCTGGGAAGTCTTTCTTTACTGTATTAGCAGCTTGGAGAGAAAACTCATTCTTGGAGGTATAAGTTGGCAGCCATCTGTTACTTTTAAATGTTCAAAGCCCTGATCATACTATACCATTTTGACCTGTTGTACGAAAAACATTTTAGTAAGTTAGATTGTGAAAACTTGTAGCTAATAATGGAGTGAATGGGAAACGTTCAGCAGTTAGGTCTGTGTTTTATTGCTGATTTGAATGTGGAACTCTCTTGGTTCACTGAGGGGATTGGAAAAAAGTCACTGCAGGGGAGCAGCACTGTATTGGAAATTCAAGCCAAAACCATGGTATGAAAGAGTACTGCTGTAAAATCTTTACAGCTGTTCTGAGCTGGGGCTGTGAGTGGCAGTTCCATTTGTATGCCAGAAATAGTATGCTGCAAATAATGATTATTCCCTCCATAGTGGTTGCCTTCTATACCAGTGCTAGAACTATATGTCCAACATTGCTGTCATTAAGCTAGGTGATACAGATTGATGTGTTGGATACTATAGCTGGCCCTTAAAGGTGTGTTTAAAAACTTACTGTGAGCTCTGCTCTAGCTCCTTAATGCTTGGCAGTAGCAACCCTCACTCTTCTGCATTTTTGCAAAGTAGTTTTACTGTGGGTAAAAGCATTACTTCCTTTTCTATTCTTGCTTCTGGCTTTTACAGTCACTTTGATTTTGTGAATATGGGAGTACTGTTTTTAATGTAAGTACCTGTAATCCAAAATTCTAACAGCTGCTATATATTTTATGGAAGGTTTATTTAGTTTTATCAGATTCTTTCTTTGCTAGCTACAGAACTGCAGAATAGCCGAGGTTGGAAGAGACCTCTGGAGATTATGTATTCCAACCTCATGGTCAGAGCAGGGTCAGCTGCAGCTGGATGCTTGAGGTTTTGTCCAGACAGTTTTGAATGTCTCGAGGCGTACCGACTCCTCAGCTTCTCTAGGCAACTTGTTCCAGTGTTTTACCATATGATGGTAAAAAAGTTTCTTGTGGTTTTTTTTTTTCCATTTAAATGGAAATTTCCTGGATTTAAATTTGTGCCCATTGCCTCCTGTCCTGTCACTGGGCACCACTGGGTACTCCATCTTGAGACTTGTGCTCCATCTTGTTTTTTCCTCCCTTCATGTATTGATCAGATTCACCTGAGCCTTCTCTTCTCCAGGCTGAACAGTCCCAGCTCACTCTTCTCCTGTGTTGGGTGCTCCAAATCCTTACCATCTTTGTGGCCCTTTGCTCGACTTGGTGCAGGATGTCGCTGTCCCCCTCAGGTGGGGAGCTTTGAGCTGGACTCCAAATGTTTCTCTGAGCACAGGGAAAGGGTCTCCTCCCTTGACCTGCTGGTGATGTTCTTCCTGATGCCACCCAAGAGGCTGCTGGCCACCTTTGGTGTGAGAATGCATAGCTGCCTCACATTCAACTTCTTTAGTCCTTATCCTTTCATTATAGTGTATGGTTTTGATTTTTATTTTATTTGGTGTGAGAGCTGAGCTAACATGTTACCTTGTAATGCATACCAGCCTAAGTTGATGTTAAAAAAAAAAATCTGATTTTGTCTCAGTTTAAAATTATAGGGAGGGACTCTGAAGACTTCAGAGCTATTGTCTATTTACACCTTGGGTAGTCTTTGAATAGTATATTGGTAAAAGGAAAAGAATTATGAGCAATGTGTTTAAGTGAGAACGCATTCCTGAAGATGTTAGTGACTTTTTTTAGTGTGTTCTGGTTTTTTAGGTAGTCGCTGGGCGATAGTGTGATTGATGTAATGGTTTTATTAGTTACTTGAAATACTTGCTCTGAAGTAGTAAATGAAAAGGCATGTCAAGGACACTTTAGTCAGTTGTCCCATGGACAGTAATTGGAGAATAAATATTTTATGATAAAATATTTCTTAAACTGTAAACATAAATAACCATAGCTGTTTGCCTAAACTGGCCTGATGTTCTGTTATAAAAATTGGTTGTAGAAATAAGTCCTATTTGCAAACAGAATTCTCTTAAATATCATTCAAACAATCTGATGCCTAATGGAAATGGACAAATGCATTACTCAATATTGTAATTAAAACCATTTAGACAATGAGAATTTTGATATGGGCAAGAAAGGAGAAACCTTGATTAGTAACTGGCTAATTACTAGCAGCAATAGATATTTGCAATGTGAAGATTATATTTTTTGGCTTATAACCTTCTGGTAATGGCCTAATTTCTGTGAATTTTTTCAGTTCCAGGGTGCCTCATGGTGGCTTTGCCCATATAATGGGTGGCAGTGGATTGCAAAATTTTACAATTGCTGCTGTGCCATATACTGCAAATCTTTTACCAACATCAAGCACGTGGTATGTTAACTAATCTCACCAAAATATTTTTAACGTCGGTTGCAGTCAAATGTACAGTTCTTCTGAATATTTTCATTAAAAGACAAAAACAGTAGAGAGCTTGTGGAATATTTACTATCCAACATGAAAGTGGTGGGTTTTAACCCAGATGCTGTTGCAATTTGTCTGCTCATTGTTTGCTATTTCACTTTACTTAACTAAAGGTAGTGGGGTTAATAAGGGAATATTCAAGTTAAATTATTGTATTACAATTTACTGAAGTCAAAAAGACCCTTAATTTACTGCAATATATTCAAATACTGTACCACAGGTTTGTTTTCTTTCATAAATGACATCTTCAGGGTTTTCAATCAGAAATCTTTACTTTCGATCAAATATCATGGATTTATTGTGAACTGTGATGTGACTTTTTTTTATCTTGTCTTTTCAGTATCAACATGCTCAAGTTACCAGAATACCCAAGTAAAGAAATCCTTAAGGACAGGCTCCTTGTGGCGTTGCACTGTGGAAGCTATGGTTACACGATGGCCTAATGAAGTCCAGAAAACTCCTCATCTGACTGCTGATGTGCAATTCAGAGTGGCAGAAGTAATTTTGGAAACTGTCAATAGGAAAGCAGCTTAGCTGCTGCAGTCCAGTGGCAGGGTTGGGCTTCAGAACTCATACAGAATCTTCAGCTTTCCCTCCATCAGACGTTGTCAAAGTAACTTTGATACCGTCGTGGCAAACTTCTCAGTATGCTGTCTTTTCATTTTTAAAAATGACAAATCTGTGTGGAAATCAGTTTACATGCTCTTCGTTGTTACTTCAGTCTGAATCAGAAAGTCTGTCAGAACCTCTTTCCGCAGTTTTATTTTTGATTTTCAACTACATGGTTGAATGACATTTGCGTTTTAGTTTACTTTGCACTCAGAGGGCATACTGCTAATGGACAGACTTGTACTTTATGCCTTGTTGCATGTGAAAGTGCCGTTTATTTTTGCAGAGAATACTATAGAAAGTTCAATTGGGATATTGTACAGTAAGACAGAGCCGATGTATTTTCCATTTCTTTGCATAGTAACAGAAATAAAATTTTATAACTTTTTAGTATTTTCATGTATATAGTATGTAAAGATTAGACTGTTATCACTGGAAGAAATAACACATGAAGTTAATATCTAATTTATATTAGAATTTACACTATATTCTACTAAATATTTAAAGTATTTGTGACTTTATAGTCAACTTGCAGTTTAGTATTTGTAAATATTATTTAAAGTCTATATCCATTGTTTGAATGCCTTTACTCTTTCCTTTACATAATTGTATGTTCAAGAGGTATTATTAAATTTTAGTATTTTTTACCAGAATCTGAATGTGACAAGTTTTGTATGTCTCTGTGGGTGGTTTATTCTTTTTTTCACCAGGATTTTATTTATCTTTCTGTAATTAAAATTGTCACAGAAGCAGCATTTGAGAACGTATAACCAAAGTGTATGGATGGACATAAGCAAATGCACAAGGAAGGAACCTGAGCTTGCTGATGTTAACTGACGAGACTATAATAATTAGAATCTCATGTCAAAATGTCTATAAAATTATGTTAAGTAATATGTAAAAATACACAGCAATGGCTCTTCACCATGTGTTTTTGATAAGTAGCTGCACATGTTGAGAAGATGATGCATTTGCATAGCTGCTTTTTTAGGGACCCTAGGGTAGGCCTGCGTTATTTTTTGTTTCAGCCTAGGAGTGGTGGGTTTTTTTGTTGTGGGAGTCTGGTTTTTTTTGTTTGTTTTGTATTGTTTTTAATTATTCTGGTCATCCCTGCTTGTCATGCTTTTGCTTCAGAGAATATAAACTGGATTTTCTCTAGGTGAAGCTAAACAGAAAACCGTGATGCAAAAATGTACCCAATGCTAATGGATGAATATCTAATTATGTCTGCAATACCTAAGTGATCTGAAGAGGTGATCTGAAGAGTCAGTAAATTAGTTCAGGCTTAGCAAACTCCCTAAACACATAAATTTTAAGGTTCAGGTCCTCAGCACAAGCTGCTTGCTACTGATCCGCTCATGTTTTCCTGCACTAAGTGCTAATAGATGTGTAGCCTGAGTTCAGCAGCTGATCTGTCAAGGCTGCTTACTTGGTGGTTTGTTTTTCAGATTTTGTTTATTCTCATCTAAAGCATACATAACCTCTCTGGAGGTGTGAGAGAGAAATCTGGACCATCTGATTCAGTGGTGCCACAGTAATTTTCCTTTAGGCTAAGTTTTCTATATAGTTAGTAGCTTTCTGATTCTGTTTGTGTACATGTATGCACAGATGTTGATTTAAATTCTTATCCAGTGTTTATGATTGCTACTTAAGGAGAATACAAGTAGTGGTTAGCAGAAAGAGCAGACTCTTTCAGCAGGGCAATCTGGTGAAAGCTGGTTAGACCCTTGCTTCTGCCAGTGGAGAGATGGTGTTCCTCTGGCATGCTCTAGGAAGCTTAGACTATTTAAATAGGTTGGATGTTGAGGCTGTGGGGGGGTTTAGTGTTAAATCTTGGTTATCTTGGATCCTTCAGATAGCAAAATACTTTGCTTTTCTGCACAGCTGGGCAGTGCTTGGTTCCCTGGCTAAATAGCTTATTTCTTTGTGTGCCTCTGCAAGGTAGATTGATAGCAGGACAGTGTTTTGAGCAATTCAAGGTATTTGTCAGGAATTATGTATTTGTTTTCTGTAGGTAAACTGGGATTTTTAACCTTTATCTAAGGGTTTTACTGTAAATACTGTTCTTCACTAACTACTACACAATCTGTGATTTATTTTTTCTTCTTTCATGTCATATATTCTATTTCATGGTAATGTACAGCACTTTGCAGGAAGCTGAAACATTGTGTACTCTGGCATAGTGTCCAAAACGTTGTACTGTAAGGCTGAATGGAAGAAAGAAAGAAAAACAAAAAAGATCTATTTTTTTTTGCTCTGTACTTCTGTATTATACTGTAGGTGATGTAAGTATCAACAAACTGAATTTGGTCACAAAACAATATTCCTGAAATGCTCAGCAACTGGCTTCAAAATGTAACGGAGTGGAGTTTTAATGTTTTCAACAGTTTCCTGTGACAGATCTCCCTGTTACAGCCTCGCAAATGGTAAAACAGATTGCTCTTTACTCCTCCACGCCAATGTTAGTCATCTTCCATGTGAAGTATTTTGTACTATTTCTTGTGGGGGTATTTATTACAAGTATTACAATAGGTCAGAATTTCTTTTAGATACTCTTGTAATAAAAAAACATGATGAAACTAAGTAGAAAATGCGAATAGAGCTCTTGGCACCAGTCTGTTAGTGTAACAGCAGCCTTGTTAGTGCTTGTTTTGAACAGGTTTTTTTTCTGCTGAGACACTAAACAGTGCTGTCTGCTGCAGTTGACCACGTGAAGTTAGCAGGATTTAATTATTGCAGTGGAAGACTGTTTTTAGGACACCTGTGCCCTATTAGCAACGGGATATGAAAAGCCTGTTGAGAAACTATAACTTAATATAGCTTATAGTTTAGAATGATTAATTGGCTTATATTTGTTCTCTCCCACTGTGCCAGAACAAGGCCGAGTGAGTGTTTTATCCTGGAAAGAACAGAACAGATGTCTTGTCAGATCATAGATCATGAGCGCTCATTAACTTTTATTATCTTTATGAAATGTTAGATAGCAAAGCCTAGTTTTTGGTGCTTGAAAATGTGTTGTGCATCTAATGTTGCAAAACCATTAAAACCATAAACTGTGAAATGTAGCTTAATGACTTCTACTGTATGCTCCATAGTCAATAAGATCAAAAATGGAATGAGAGGGAGAAGGTGGTTGGCCTGAATTTTCCAGAGGCTTGGCGACTCCCACATGTACAGTAGAAAAAAGTATTGGGAGCATGTCTAATTTGGAAGCATGTGAACTCTTTATTTAGGAGTATAAACTCAAAGTTGTAGTTTTAGTATATTTTGACTGTTCTTGAAGTCTGTTGTGCTGATTTAGCTCTGCAAATACAGCTCAGTAGTGCCTCAGAAAAGCCTTGCTCTTCCCCTTGCAGACCTGAGCAGGAGTAGGAGCTCTCTATGACGTCCAAAATGGATGTATGGGGCGCAGAGCAAGGAATGGGAAGAGGATTGCTCAGACTGCTTTTCTAAACCTTTTGAGTAAATAAAAAAAACCAACTTGTTTATCACTCACGGTATATAGACAAGCAGTACTCCACAGTTCCTCCAAATCTTAATGGGGAGGTGATTTTCCAGTAATACTTCCGTGGTGCTGCACAGGACTTGGGTGCAGCAACCGAACCAAGTGATTGCCATTCCTTTTGTACAGGTGGTGCGTTGATCTTTGAAGGAAAGGAGCCTTTGCACTTCTGCACCCCGGACACAAGAGGTCCTTTGATGCTCAGGCAGTGGAAGGCTTTAGCTGGCTCTATCCTGCTCCCATTCCTCCCAGTGCCCTGTGCCACTCGGGCATCCGTGGCTGAGAAGTGGAATCCAGAGTTCCCTCAATTATCAAGACTTAATTTTTTTAATTGATTGAATCAAAAAAATATAGTTGCTGAACACCCCTAACAGGATTAACTGCTTTTGTAATAATGGTATTTTAGTTCTTTGTGTGAGTTATTATTGGTTTTACTTAAGTACAGTTCTGGATTCTTGGTTCAGTAAAAACCCTGGGTTTGGTTATGTTTGGTTATTACCTAGAGTAACCTTGAATTCCTTGCAGTGTACCATGGCTAATTGTGTGTTAGCAAGTCTTGAAAAAAGGCAAATTTCTCAATTGTTGCATTTTTCATCTTTCCTCTAGATTTAAAAAAAAAAAGCCCATTATAATTGGAAGTCTCACTAAAAGCACCCAGTTACCATTTTAAAGACCTGCTTTAATAACTGCTTATTATAAAATATTCCATTAAATACGTGTTTCAAGCAATTATTGAAATACTAAAGGATACTGAAAAAGTACCCTAGCATATCCCGCTTTCTAATACAACTTTTGTGTTGATAATTTTTAAGAAGTTCAGTGAATTCACAAAGGAATTTCTTTTTAGGTACCTTTATGAATTCCCTTATGAAGCAGACAGACAGACACCTAGTGAATTAAGGACCGCCTTATCTTAATAGCTTGTTCCTGTGGTAACACTACTGCAGTCTCCTGTGCACAGACAAGCTTTACCTTAAATGGCTTATAATCTGTAAAAATAAGGATGCTTTCCTGTGATTTTTTTTTCCTTTCCCAAGTTGCCATTTTGCTTCTCTATTTTAGCTTTTGGGGAGTGGTTTTCATCTGAGGGGGGAAAGGCAAAAGAGGGAGGAGTGCTTCCTGGCCTAGCAGTGTGAGAAGCAGAGGAGAAAGGCAAGATCAAATACAGAAATGTTGGTGGATTAGGAAAGGAGTATCCCCTGAGGCCAGGTGTCTGCCTCATGCTGGCAAGCCAGAGAGGAAAGCAGGACTTCTTCAAGGTTTGTTTTCTCTCCTTTTCCCCATTCCATACTTCTTTATGCATTTTAAGCAGAAATTGTTGGTTGATGATTGAAGTCAAGCTCAAGTCACTTGATTTAATCAACAGAGCTATGAGGAGGAAAAGAAGACAAGAGAGCTTCTAGAAGAAATCTGAGATGGTGTCAGTATATAATGCCCAGGAACAGCTGCGTGCCTTGGAACCTTTACACCAATCAATCCTTACTTCTGATGCAAGATTATTTACTAGGAGCTGCTCTTCCTACAGAAAGTCTTTCTGGAGTGGGTACTTTAGGAAGCCAAATAGCTGCAGTATTAAATTGAACAAATTGCTATATTGACTGCCATTCTGGCATCCTCTATTCCGAGTAGTAAGTAATCAATTCCCTTCACAGGAATCAGAAAACAAAGATGTTACTATCCCTACGGGAATTGTTGTTGCATGTTAGAAAGAATGATCGAAGAAAACCAGCTGATTAATTAACATACTGATAAATATGAACTGTGCTAAGAGCAAATGGATGACCCTGTCTTAATTCTCACCAGGCAGGCACAGTGATCTGTGTTTCGCACCTTTTATCTCCATCAGAAGCTTTTGGAATGTTGAAAAGGGGAGAACAAGAAGGTGTTTTCCCAAGACAGCTTTTCAGATTTTAAAGGCTGGCTTCCTTTTTCTCTGTAGTTCCTGTATAGTTATAAGAAATATTTTAATAAGTATAATACAATGATATATATTAAATATAAACATTACACAAACCTAAAGCACTTAAATGATATATAATATATTTAGAATACAGAAATATTTTAAGTATTAGTATAGTAAAATGCTACATACCACAGTGTTTTAGGTTGAGGAGATTTTTTTTTCCCCCTCAATTAGTGCTATTAACTAGATGATTTTTGTGTAAACTAAATTAAGTGGGCTTTCAATTTCAGCCTTGTAGTTGGGGATTTTGCTTGTATGTTTGTGTTTTCCTTATATTCATTTTGAAATAGCAGGTGGGTTTTCAATTAGGCTGTTGAAATTTATGGGCAAATCAGTAGCTTGTGTATGCAGCTGTTATTGAGAATTTTTAGCATGTCCATAAAAGGTATTTTTCCAGTTAAGAAGTAAACTACTAAACTGATGCTAAGAACCAAAGCTTTAAATCAACTAGATTAAACTTTCTCAGGGATTCTTGAGTTATAAAGACAAGTGCCTTTCAGGTCAGAACATCTGTTTATACCCAGACTCACTATAGATAATCATACAGCTGATAGACTAGAGACTGTGATCTGTGTTTTATGGACACACTTGTAAATTCTACAATTTTTTTACTCTCTGAGGACAATAACAGAGCTAATGTCCTTCTGTAGGACTAGCTGTAGCATAGAGGCAGTAGGAATGAAACCACTTAGGGAAACCTAGTATAAGGTTACTGCCTTACTTTTATACTTAGTTTCATTTGAAAATATCTTTATAGAGTTAAGTGAATTGAAACATTTGTTTCAATATACTGTTCAACGTCTTTGTCAGTGACATGGACAATGAAATTGAGTGCACCCTCAGCAAGTTTGCAGATGACACCCTGGCAGGAAGGGATGCCATCCAGAGGGACCTGGACAGGCTGGAAAGGTGGGCCCATGCCAATCTCATGGAGCTCAACAAGGCCAAGTGCAAGGTCCTGCACCTGGGTAGGGGCAATCCCAAGCACAAATACAGACTGGGCGGAGAATAGCTCGAGAGCAGTGCTGAGGATGTCGGTCAATGAAAAGCTTTAAAATAAGCCAACAATGTGCACTTGCAGCCCAGAAAGCCAACTGCATCCTGGGCTGCATCAAAAGAAGTGTGGTCAGCAGGGCGAGGGAGGTGATTGAGACCCCATGTGGAGTACTGCGTCCAGTTCTGAGCCCCTCAATTGAAGGACATCAAGCTGTTGGAGCGGGTCCAGAGGAGGGCCACAAGGATGATCAGAGGGCTGGAGCACCTCCCCTGTGGGGACCGACTGAGAGAGTGGGGGCTGTTCAGCCTGGAGAAGAGAAGGCTCTGGATGGACCTTATAGCAGCCTCTGAGTACCTGAAGGGGCCCTACAGGAAAGCTGGAGAGGGACTTTTTACAAGCGCAGGTAGGGATATAAAGAGGGGGAATGGTTTTAAACTGGAAGAGGGTAGATTTACACTGGATATTAGGAAGAAACTCTTTACTGTGAGGGTGGTGGGACACTGGCACAGGTTGCCCAGCGAAGTTGTGGATTTACCCTCCCTGGAAGTGTTCAAGGCCAGGTTGGACAGGGCTTTCAGCAGCCTGGTCTGGTGGGAGGTGTCCCTGCCCATGGCAGGGAAGTTGGACTGGATGAGCTTTAAGGTCCCTTCCAACCTAAACCATTCTATGATTCTATGATTTCTAGTTATGCATATAAAGCAGTATTTCTAGTTGCAGTTACAAGAATCTGCATGTAATTCAAACTAATGGACTAAATTAATAAAATCTGAATTAAAATAGAATGGATTTCCTATGTACCTTTAGTTTGAGTTTAAAAAATGGCATTATTGCATATCTTCCCATACATGACACACAATGTAGTCGGAGCACAATATTTTTCAAATGCTCACTTAGTATGTTTGAAATGCTACAGATAGGCTCAAAACACCAATGAGAAGAGCTGCAATGGTTGGTTCCTCTGAAAGCAGTCTCTTTCATCCATTTTGGTCTTCTCATGTCATTGACTACTGCTGTATTTTACTATATTTTCTCTTGCAACAGAACCCTTCCAATTTCTCACCCAGACTTCTCGGGACCATTTTCCCTGAATGTAACACGTACCCATTGATTGAAATACCAAATAATATCCCTAAATGAGTGTTAATTTTTTTACATGAGACATTGTTAAAAAAAAGTTGTGCTAATATGACTAGAAAGTGATTAATGCCAAAAAGGTGTAGAAAATCAGGCCTGCGAAGGCGTGCATCCCTGATCCCGCTGTTTGCAGCTGTATATACTTGCTGCATTAAGTGCTTGTGACATTCTGTGCCAAGAGTTCAACTATTGAGTTTCATACAGCGCCGAGTGATTCATTGGGATTATTAGGATTCTCCTGGGATAGCTTTACCATACTGATTGCCTCTGACAGATCAGTTTGCTTAGATTAAAAAGCAATTGTTGCTGTCTAGTCAAATTTAGAACCTCTGGTAAAAGGAAACTGAACCCTAGTGCTGTCCAGTATATAAAAACACCTTGGTCTACAAATTATGTGGATTGGAAAGAAAACTGAATGCTTGAAGAGTGATGCTAGTTCACATGCACATGGACAAAGATTTCACAGGTATCTAATACACAGCTTATCTGTGCTAGTAAGTTTGACATATTTAGATGAGTCTATGTATAAGCATTGTTTCATATTAATTCTAATTGCTGTCATTGTGGAAATAAAGTGATGCAGTTATTGATTAGTATTGGGATGCCTGTGGATGTTATGGCAGTGTGGTTTTTAAGTGTAAGTCACCTAAAGGAAGGGATTGTACTATAGGGAGTCTAAATGCCATAATAGTTTAGGCCTGGTGAGCTGGCCTGGAGACAACTACTGTGCTTTACCCCTGATTTGTGGCACATATAAGTGCCACACTCTAGCCCTAAGACATAAGAAAGAGAAAAGAGAAAATAAATGGTATAGGTACACTTCTGAAAGTGAAGAGTATCTTCAGGGAAGAGGTGAGTAGTGTCTTGAGTGTAAATATGAAATAACAAGTGTTTTCGACAACAGATATGTCATTCAGCTGGTGGGTAGAAAAAGTTTCTGGACATCCTTCTTTCTTCTCCACCTGATCTGAAGACTGCAGTCTGCTGCCACAGAGACTGGGAAGACTGGTTGGGCTCGGCAGGTCTAGAGGAGGATTGGTGGAAATGCTGAATTTTCTCTTTCACATTTGTTGCTAGCTCAGAATGAGTATTCTGTTGACTGGTCATTTTAATATTTCCCCTCCCCCTCTCACCCCCTATTTGAGAACGGTCTTAGAAAGATTGGAAAACATACTTATAGTCTTTGCTATTAATTATAGTTTCATTTTATGTATTTAGTGATGATTTCTTGTGTCTTTGTTGATAGCGTTACCAGAGAAATAATGAAAATATATGAGTGAATAACTGTGAAAACCTTTAATGTAAAGCTATGTTTTCTGCAAGTTATATCAATACTCTGATTAAAACTGTTCAAGAGATCAGCTGTGTGTTAATTACAGCTCATAGCTCTCTGTACTTTGTGTGTGTGCATGTGTGTGTGTGTAAAAGCCTGAAGAAAATATTTTCTTTATTGTCTTTCACAGGAAAAAAAACCCCACCTTTGGCCATGTCTTGCACTGCTGGACTGCAGGTTTTGTTTCTGCTTCTGTGCCTGTCTTGTCTCCAGTACCAAGCTTTTCTGTTACTCAGTCTTCATGGGTTTGATGTGAGTTCACCAGGGACTTTTGCTCAGTTGTGTATCTTTGTGCTTAACAGCCAGCAAAGTTCAATGGACAGACATTACACAGACTGTCAGGGCTCACGTTTGATGTCTACCTCTGCCACTGACCTCCTTTGTAACCTTAGTAAATCACTTCATGTCTCTGAATGTAGGCCCATGCCATTATAGTTAGACTGTAAACTTCTGAGGGAAAGA
>NW_010178048.1:43618-51800 GCF_000695765.1 Mesitornis unicolor | reverse complement strand
ACCCTTTGTACATCTGTGTGATGCCTCACAGATGCCCCCAGTTTGCTAGGGATGTCTGGAAGTGTCCAGATGCAGTATCTGTATTTTTACCCAGGGTTTAGTTCTGGTGACCATTCCTTGGAGACAGCCCTTCAGTGGAGCCCCAGGAGTCCACCTGCTGCTCTTCTGTCTCGCCATCCTGCGGAGCTCTCCTGGCAGCTGGAGCAAACTAGAGCGGATGGCTGTCTCAAACTTGCAGTTAGCAAACTCTGTCTTGAAAATGCTGTTCAGCGCTCACTGGTCACATATTTTGAAAATGGTAATAAAGTTATACATAAGGAGTTGGGATCAGCCAAACACTCTCCAAGGCTTGCTTCAGTGTCTGGTCCTCCCCAGTCACCTGGACTATATGCTTGGTAAGGTGTGGGGCAATAGGTTCATGCCTGTGCTCTGTCTGGAAAGCAATCATGTTCAAGAAATAGTGAACTCATGGGGATGCTCTGTAAAAATATAAGTCAGGTGCTTTAACTTGCCCTAGAGGTATTATCTTTTCAGGAGTCTTCACTGCTTTGTTACTGAAGGCTTTTATGTCCAGAAACTGATGGCCTGAATGGAGAGGTGCATTCTTCCAAAGGTGAGAAATCCCCATGGTTTAATGCTGATTCCTTAACTTTCAGATAAATAAGTTGCTAGTTGTTGCTTTCCACCTTCTGACATAGTTGGAAAGTTGTTCTTAAGCAGTAGAGGTTATCTTACGGGAAATCTTACTTTCTCCTTGCAGCAGAAATGAAATTCCTTTTCGGAGGCCTTGATGTCAGTGTCATGCTCCTCTTGTTTGGGTCTTTGTATCCATTCAACATCACCTGGCAACTTCAGTACCAAGACTAATCTCCTGAAGTTGAACCCACAGTCTATCCTGCGTCGATCCTACCTTTTTTCTATAAGTGCAAGCTCTCACTAGTACAATCTGTACTCAAAGTCTGCGGGTTTTTTCTGTGTTATGTAGAGACACTGACACTAAATTTATTATGTGCCTTCAATATCTGTTTGCTACAAATAATGATTTTTTTTAAAGTTTTAACAAAATAAAGCCTAATGCCTATATTTTAGCAGGTTTTGTCTAACTCAAACTCCTGAGTTATTTTTTCCCCAGCACTGCACTGGCATCAAGCTTTAACACCTACTGTTAGTGTGATTGGTGTAGGTATGTGCCTCCTGCATCTGTAAAAGTTTTCCTGGAGGGGAGAAGTGAGTCGGGTGTTGGTGCTTCCTACAGAGTGGAAAGCAGTTTCTGGACAGTATAAAAATAAGTAAGTGTTGTTTGGTCTGTTTTACTCTGCACTTTGTGTCTTTCTAAGATGGACAGGTACATACATGAAAAAAACCTTTAAGTTTGTATTAGAAGCAGGGAGCACTTAAAAAAAAACAAAACAAAAAAACCCAAGTTGGAGTTTCTTGGTTTTTCCAGAAATGTGGTAGCCTCTTCATCCAGGGTACTACCCTGCAGCTCTACAGAGATGCTGAGTTTTTAAATAGACTTTATTTTTCTGTGACCGTGGAATATCAGATCTTTAAATTTCACGTCATTCTCCCTTTCAGACAAATCAAACTTCACAGCATCAGGAATGTTTCCGAGCACATCTTGATGAAGGCAAGGATAGAAAGCAGTAAACCAGCAAAGAATCTGCAAGGTCTAAGGTCTTTAATTCTGAAGGTGATATATAGCCAGGTGGTGATACATGCCAAACATCAGCTCCTACCAGCCCTATAAAAAAAGGAGTGTCAAGTATAAATCTGTCTAAAATATGTTAATTGCTTTTTCTGCCTTAAGAAAACTACCCTGCTTAAGTAAGGGAACTTAATTATTTATGGTTTTTTATGATATTTGTATTTCCCTGGTGTAACACAAAGATCGACATTATCAGAAGCAGGAAATCACACACTAAAATATTTCATAATGTATGTAGGTGGCATAACCTCTCTCTCTTTGATTATGGCATATGAAATTCAGATTAGGGTCTCAGAGTGCCATATCTCAAGGCAAACAGGGCTACTTGTAGAACACCCACTTATGCTGACACTTGTGTTTTCCTTTTGACTGCAGAAGAGCTGAGATGTAAGTGGCAAACAGCCTTACAAGTGAGATCATGCCAGTCACTCCGTTAAATATCATAAGACATTGTTACTTCAGGGCTTTAAGCTGCTTTTTTGGTATATAAAGTTACATCAGAAGGTAAACATCTGGTTTGTTTTACTGCACGTTTCATGCAAAGAATGAAGCCGTATCATCAAGCAACGGGACTGCATTTAAGTATAATTATCTTGAATTATTTGCTGCTAAGTCTCCCAAGCCAGTGGTAGAATGCTCTGATTTCTATCTTTGCAGGATCTCAAGCCTTAAATCTGTCAAAGGCCCAACTAGATGTTGGCCGTCCTGTTCATCAGGCTTGTGTAACCTGGTGGGTAAAGTCTTTATTCAGGAATCTTTGCTGAATTTCCAAAGGTGCTTGGCTTTTAGCTTTTGTAAAAAGGCATCGTTTGTATGAACAGCTTCTCTAAGAAAATGGTCTCTTGCTTGTAAATTGGTATAAGAGAGAGCTGGAATGGTAGGATCATATGATATTCTTCTAATGAGCAGTATTATATGATAATTAGTCTAATTCTTCTTTCCTCTAATGAATTTAGTGTTCGTATGTTAATCTTTATTTAACAGACTGCTGTCTACAGGAGGAATGGGTCTGACCTTTGAATAATTTGCTTTGCAATTTCTTTAAAATTTTGCTTACTGGCCTTTCTTATTATTGCCAATATTCTATATTTATGTTCTGAGCAGACAATTATCTAAACCTTCATTAAATTTAGGTAATATAAATAAGGACACTTATCTTAAAGGAGTCTTTTACTCTCTTCAGACTGTCTCTATCCATGTGGAAGAGCACCTTGAAATATGAGTTTTAATGTCTGCCATACACTGCATATTTTTACATGTACTCTTGAGTAGTTTTTAAAATCCTGAATTTTAGAAGAGCGTATGGTTCTGCTTATGTTGTCATAACATCATTTCCTCTTTATTACTGGATCTTGGTTATGGTAGGAACAGGCTGATCAACTGTCTCCAAGGAAAACATCAGTGTTTTGAGGAGACATTTCTTCTGCTGCTCCTCAGAGGGGTACCTAGTGCAAACTGGGGAAGAACCCTCTCCATGGAGATGTGGTGTGCACAGGCTGCTGAATGCGGCACTACACACCATCTATTTGCTTTGGAGCCGCGACTGCAGACGCCTCTCAGATGTGTGCAGTAAAACAACTTTACTTGAAAGAGGATAAAATTAATGTCGTGAGGGAGTAGCCCGACGGGCAGACAATGGGACTATAAAAACTGCTGAGGCCTCTTCAGATGCATCAACAGGAGCAGGCTCCTTTGGTTACTCATCGCTTGCAGAAGCTGCAGTCCGATTGCTACAATGCTGACCTGAGGCTTTGTCAGCTTCTGGATGTGTTCCTTGTCCTCCCCAGCCTCAGTGGCTGTGTCTGCCCTTCCCTTTTTCTCCATTGTTATTTTGTTTCTCTCTCTCAGTTTTTTCCCTTGTTTTTCTATTGAATGGAAGAATGATCCTTCCTTCTGTCATGGAGAAAGCTGACCAAAAATGAAAAGCTCTGTTTTGTGGAAACACATTATATTTTTGCTTTGCATCAGATCTTATTTAGTTCCTACCATCAAAAGTCGCCAGTAGTCTGAGAGATGGTGTCCACCATAACGTCATCAGCTCGCTGCTGTTAGTTGTTTTGTGTGTGTATGAGACTGCTCTATTTCCAAATACATCATGGATGTGTCCATAGTAGCCTTCTTTAATAAATTTTCCTTACAGGCAAAACTTTCACAGCTATTTAATATTTTCATGATCTGCTCTTTTTATGAGGATAGATGCTTTAAAAGTCAGGAGATATTAGAAAATGCAGCAATGAAGACCACAGTGATGCCACAGAGGACTCTCCAAGATTATTTTCATAGGAGCAAAAGCAGAAATAATTTAAAGCAAGTGAGATTTTGCTGTGCTCTTGATTGTATTCACTCATTACCTCGTGTTTCCCAGCTGAACTTAAAAGTTAATACCACTCCTACCCCTCCTCAAAGTAAAGGTTTCGTGGCAAGAGTTCTGTCTTTCATTTTGTGAGAGAAGTCTAATTACTATAGAGAGGGAACAAATCTATGGCTGCATCTATAAATCTATAGCTTTTTAAAAAATCTAAATGAAATTTGCATCTGGGTGAAATTGAATCCAACTCATCCAAAGCCAGATAAATTGAGATGATTCCTTTTGTACCACTTGGTTTTAAGTCTGGCTGCAAAACTGATGTGGATTGAGTGGTGGTGCCCAGGCATGTGGGTTTGAATGCTTTGCCTAATGCATATCCCAATATATTGATATATAAGGGCTCTCTGTATTTACTGCTGTGCAACTGTGCAGGTGTTATCTCTGCTCTAAGCCTCTGACCAAGTTTGTTGCACTCAGTGAGAGTGCAATGGTCAGCAGTAGATAAGGTTCAAAGAAGTCTGTGGGAGAAGTCTAACATTACTGAGGTCGCGGTGTTGTTCTTCTTGAAAAGCAAAGGCTGTAAAATTTGTCAATGCCGCAGTGGATCCTGCTGCCTCCTACCCCTGTCCACCCTGCAGCTCTATTGCTGGCCATAAAATTAAGCTGTTTTGTCACCTGTGGTTATTAATTTTTACTTTAGCATAGTAAATTTAACGCAGAGATATTTACTTATTGTGAATTTGTCACGAGTGAAACAAAGGGACACTAACTTTGCAGACTTGTGTAAAGCGTAGCTGTTTCCATTAAAAACAGTGGAGGCCACAGGTTAGGACATCTTGTAGAGTAAGTACAAACACTAGGGATCAATAAGTGTTTTATTAGTGCCTGGAGATTATTTGGCTATAAAAGGTTTTTTTAAAAAGAATCCAATTGCTGCAAAAAGCTAAATAAAAAAGTTAACATCTGTTGCCTCACTTTCACCTAAAATCTTGTATTTAATTTCTTCTTTGTAGGTAACCAATTTTTGTTATTTTGCTCTAATGTTGGGGCTTGGAAGAAAGTGGCTTTAAATTTATAGCTTTTATTTATTCAGATGTTTTGTCTGTGTCATAGGTTTTACACTTCTTATTAGAAGTCTGGAAAATATTTCTTACTACACTGAAGGAGAACAGAATTCAATTTAGAAATATAATTTCCTACCACTAAGACACTTGATAACATGAGAGAGATTAATGGAGCCTTATGACAGAAACTTGATTTAAAGCAGGAGATTAATATTGCTTTATTGGCCCGTACCACGAGTGAATTAAGCTCAAGAAATCTGAAGTTGCTGAGTTGTCTGTTAGAAAAAGGTATCTGGACATTTATGTGATCATTGCTGAGTACTTGCTACAGGCTTGTCTATTTGACAACACAAGAACAAACTTCACACCAGCCTTGCTTATTTTACAGTAGCATGTTTCTTATTATTCTTTGTTATCCCACAGGCAGCTGGAATGCTCTGGAGGTCAGCTAGTGGCTCGGAGGGATTATTCCCAGTAAACCAAGCTAAAATTAACAAACAGAAATACACTGACATTCTGATTTCATTGATACTGAGGACAAAAAGCACTGAAGTCGTGTTTTTAATTGGAAAGGTTCCATCCCAGCATCTGTTGTAAATCATACTTTTATCAGCAAAAGCAGTCTCTCATTTCCTTTCCTAAATACAGGAGCGTTTATCTTTGGAGCACATTAAAGCAGTTCAGAAGTGGGGCCTGACAGGTTGATAGATCTATAGATGTACACAACTAACAGGAAACTGAGAGCAAACGTGCTGGGGCCACAGCCGGCTGCTGGTCCAGGTTGGCATTCCAGCTCTGCTTTTGATATAAATGACATCAACATCAAATAAGAAAAAGTCTGTGGCAATCAATCCATTTCTCTGTCATTTGGCATACGTGCTCTATATCTGAAGAATACAGCTACCAGAATAACTGGTAGTTCTTAGGATCTTGTGTGCTTTATTCAGAGTAAAGGAGAAATCGCACCATGTGCGTGCATAAATATAATGTATATGTCTGTATGTGTGTGTCCAAGATATGTGTGTTTATGCACAAATGCTTTTTCCTCCAGTGGCTTTCAGTTCTCTTGAGAAAATGTCTGAAGCAATTATACTTGTAGGTTCAGCTGGAACAAAATGAAGTTTGCAAGATTTTGTAGCTTTCAATTTTCCCTTCTAGAATTGTAGCATCCAGAGATTTGCCTACATATCTTTCTTGTAAACATTTTTGCTATATTATCAATGCACATTAATCTGCAGAATTGACCTTTTAAGATATATATTGGATGAAAAGGAAAATGCAGTGTGTAGCACTAAGCTTGTATTTGTTGCCTACAACATGGTAATATGTAAAGGTATATTCTTAAGTGCTGCACTGCAGAGGTATACACAAATAGTGGCATTTTGCATTCACTATGCACAATGCACGAAATGACAAGTGTTTAAAGAGTGCCTTCCTCTGATATCTCACAGAGCATCCTCTTTCTTTGGTACAGGTACAGAACCCAGTAAGGCATGAAGATTTTGCTGATGTGAATGGTTGTAATTCATAAACCCGAAAGAGAGTGTAATCTGCAGTGCGCAGACAGAAGTGTGTGTTTGCCTTCAAAGAATCTAAAGCCTGTTTCTGAGAGTTGAACAGGACATGGGAGTCATCCTAGGGAAGAAAGAAGGGGAAAGACTTCTCTGCTCCCAGATCCCTCTGGCTGGAGTGGCTGGGCTTTGCTCCATGCATTCAGTGTGGGCATGAAGTTCTAGTCATCGCAGTGGGGTACCACACAGTATCAAAATCTCCAGCTCAGGGGTCAGGACAGCAAGCTGTTTAAAAAGGGGCTGACTCAGGTAGCACAAGAAGAAAGCTAAAGAATTGCTGAATATTAGCAAATGATCAGAGACCTGAACAAAAAAGGGACACAAGCTACACATCAAAACGTCCTGGTTTGTTCTCATCTCAGGATTTCTCCAAACATTCTGATACACTTCAACATAGGCTTGAACCACCTTCAAAATTTCAGTTGAAGAAGGCTCCGGTCTTTGAAGACTGCAAGAAGCAGGTGACAGCTCTGTTCATTTTGACAAGGTTGCCACATCTGTTCCTCTTGAGCTCACACCCAGCCAGGCTTAGCCCCATGTAAAGGGCAAACAGGAAAGCCCTGTTGATTTGGGAAAGTACTGTCAGTGGAGGAGTCACCTTGTGAACTGCTGAGATTTCCTCTGTGCTTGGTTCCTAGGGGCTTTCCTTCCCCCTTATGCCATCAATTGCCATCTGGTCCAAAGTGTTTGTAAAGTTCATCGTTGCAATAAATGTCATTCTACAGGAACATAAACAGGCTGTTGCCCCACTGCATCACTAGTGTAGTCACATCCGTATGCCTAAAACTTGATATCAGTTTATTAATGCAAGTCAAAGGAAAATGAATTTTTTCTGGCAGGAAGAACTTTAGCAGCTACTCTGACTGTGCTGGGGACACCTCTGGCTTGCTAAGTATTTTTTTTGCTGTGTAGGCAGAACCAGGAAACTACATGCTTTGGAAACTCTGGAGAGACCTAGCTTTGTTTTCATACTAGCAAGTTTTGCAGAAGGTGGAAATATGAGTTCTTGGGAGCTGTCTTTTCCTATGCCCTGTTTAATGTAAAAATAATTTAGTCCTGAACAGATAAAAACAGATAAAATCATTACATAATTTATTTTTTGCTAACATATTTTTACACAATAGTGGAAGCCAATACTTTTTGGGGAGATTTTCTTTTACAGCCTCTCATTTCAGACATTTTTGACACTAACCAGAAAAGCAATTTTCACACATAGAGAACAGCAAACACGTAAGACCTGCTTTGTGATTAAGGAGTCTGTGATTTTGCTGTTCATGTTGTAAACTGCATGAAAGTACCTCTGATAGAAAGAAAGAATCTTCAAGGTTAAGTGTCATCAGAAGAGATCATTTTGTTTAAGCCATTCTGCTTGCATTTGCCTTGGAGAATATAATTTCAATAAGAGGTCTAAGTCTGCTGGTTCCTGGAGTTGTGCTGATGTGTGCCTGTGGTCATCTGACAGAACAAATTCTGATTTTTCCCCTCATCCAACTGAAAATGTTTTATTTCAGTTGGAGGATCAAGGTGTGGT
>NW_010178048.1:37483-43587 GCF_000695765.1 Mesitornis unicolor | reverse complement strand
CTTTCCCTCATGTTCCTCCTACTCCAAGACAAGTTCTTCTGGCAAGAGCTGTCTTTTCTAGCGCAAAGGACTGAGAGAAGCTCCTTGAGCAGGAGTGAGTGGGTGACTGCATTGCTGCATCTGTCGCAGTGTCACACAGGCTACTGCTGTGCCTCCAGCTCTGGCAGCAGGCAAAACCATCACTTTGTGGCTTCTCCTGCAGAAACATACTCTGCTCTGTAAGTCTAGAGAGATGTGACAGACTCCAGGTTGTTGAAATTTTGCTTGTCAAATATTTTGCAGACGATTTGAGATGTGTTTCTGCAGCCTCTCTCCCACCGTCCATCTGGGATTTAGAAGAGACATGAAAAGACCTGAAAAGAAGGGAAGAAAAGCTTCTCCTGACCTCATGGACAACAGAATAGGCTTGCTTGACCAGGAATCAAAGGCACTGGCTCTGCACACCCAGCCACTTGTCAGAGCCTTCGTGCTTGTCACAGCCACAAATTAAAAAAAACAGGCAAGTGAGTGGAAGAGCTTCAGAGCGAGGTAAAGGTGTTACATATTTGCAGGTATTAACTTAAATAATTGAGATAGGGATGAGGTTTTTGTCACTCACCCTCACTTTTATTTCATATGAAAACCAAATGGCAGATGCCAAGGTTTGTCTGTATTTGTCATACACCCATGAGGTCAGCAGACAGTCCCCTTGGACAGGGGCTGTCTACATGAAGTCAAGTGCTTGAGGGATTCAGAGGCTACTGAAACAGGATGCCTCAATACAGAGCTGTTCATTCAAATGGGGGTATCCAACGTTGGGAGTGAACTCGTAATTTCTGGGGCAAAGTAACTTCCTTAAGGGTTGTGAAGCTGATCTGAACATTCAGACAAAAAGTTCAGGGATCAAAAATTGCTTCTTGATGTAAAAAAGGGGCTGTGGTTCAGCACAAATAGCAGGTTTATATGGGTCATGTTCAAACTTTTTTTCTGTCATTTTGTACTTAAATCTCTGAGCCATCTATAAGAGTAAGAAAGTTATTGCTAGAGAGATTGGAAACTGGTAGCTGATAAATAGTGCTACATCACTCTGCAGACAACATTGATGAATGTTACCATCGTATGTGAAATGTTTCTTTTTTTTCCTCTTTAATAGCAATGTTTTAAACTACATTGTCCCACACAGGGGACTGCTAAGTAAACCAGAACTGACATATGATAAATGTAAATCTGTGGTTATAGCTCCAGAAATCAATGGATTGTGTGTTTCACATGTAGAAGGGTGGTCATGCTGTTTCTGCTTGCAGCATGATAAATGTAATTCAATCTATGAGCAGTAAAACATGAGTGTGACTTGCTAATGCAAGTGCAGGACTCCAAGAGGAAAGAAAAGCATGCGAGAAGCTGTACTGGTCTGCTTTTAAACCACCTGTAAAGTAATTAGCTCTAAAATTTGCAAGGAAAGTGTAAAGGAGAAGCATGTTAGGGTATAAGTTGATAACCCAGGGAGTGTTTAATAAATGTGGTTCAGTACCTGTGAGTATCGTTACTCCATCTCAGACACAGGAGCACCCAGCAAAATGTCATTTTGAGAGATACTGAAACAGGGAAGATAATACGAACATAAATGAAGGCTATTATTTATGGCACTATGAATGCAAAAATGGACCTCTAGGAGAGACCACCTACAACTCAGCAAGTTAGAAAGCATGTTTTAAATTATACTCTGTAGCATGTGATTAAACAAAGTCTAGAATGAAGGAAAAAATACAAGTTAAAATATATTTCAGGGAAAGGAAATGAAGGTGACACACTTTAATTCTTGCTGGGCATCCTGATTTTTAAGTTTGCCCAGTGGAGTACCAACACAATTGGTTTCTGATAAAAAACAACCAAACAGCCGAACATGGCTAGTTTCTGATAAAGAATATAGAGCAGCTTTCTGCCAAAAGCTTCTTCATTTTGTTTTCAATTACATTCTGAATTAATATTTAATAAAGATTTTTTTTTCTCAGAGCAATTCAAACAAACTTGGACAGTGTTGCAATTCACTGAGCTTGTAGCAGGATGTTGTAGTGTTTCTGTAAGATTCAAAGAGATATTTTTTAACGTTAAGATGCTGTTAAAGCCAACCCAAGCTGTCAGCTCTGCAATGGCAAGACGTTATTGGAAGGTTGTCATCAGTAGGCCAGCAGACCATGCCTTTATTGAACTGACATGCAGAAGCTAATAAATTCCTTACGCAGCTCTAACATATGGAGGGTTTAATAGCAACAATGTCTTAAGGTGTATGGAAGTGCTCCAGGAGAAAGTCTAACCCTTCCGTCCCATGAGAAGCAGCTTGGGAAGATTGTTTCAGCAATTGCTTTTCTTACAAGTTAGGATAATGACACAAGATATATCCATTTTGAAAAGAAAGAAGTAAAAAGTGTTTAATTTGGAAACGCAGCTCTCCTGGCTTTTGCATTTTAACTGAAATGCCTTCCTATACACAGAGCTTTTTCCTAGATCCTAATTTTAGGCAGGGCAAATGCCTGCTTGGCATTGCATTGGACTCCTCTTTACAGTTTCTGGTGTTTAACTTCAGATTTGACCTTGTTTTGACAAATGGAAAGGCAGATGTAAGACAAAACAGACCATGCAACTGAACGGAAAATCTGCAGTAAACTTGTGGTTTATTTTTCACTCTTCATTTTTGATGCTTAGCACACTCCACCTTAATGCTTTATATGGGAAATCTTCCACTGTCCTTTGGGATTGAACTTAATGCACTGCTGATCTCAAGAGAATGCAATGCTGCTTTGATGCTGCACATCAAGACGTATCATCTATGCAAGTAAGGTGCAGGTGATCGTTGCAAATAATACCTTATACTGCAGAAGTACTTAGAGATGCAGATGAAATAGGTGGGTGGGGATCAGAAGAAAGAGCTGCCCAAACTTACTGCTTCCTGACGGTGTAAAGCAAAAGCATTATCCGTATAGCTCCAAGTGTGTAGGAACTGTCAGGTAATAATTAAATATGGTGCACCTAGCTGGCAGTATATTTTTTAGCTTTTTGAAAAAGAGATAGGATTGGATGCAAATGAACAAGCAAAGGCTCATCTGTTTACTGCTGTAGAATAGAGAAATCAGAAAGGAAAGTTGTGTTTGTGATAAACAAGACTGAAATTTCTTGGAAGAGTGTGTGTCTATTTAACCTCTTAGCATGAATGTATTCGTTTTTTTGTCAGAATAAATTGCTAAAACAAATAATGAGGTACACAAGCAAAGAAATATGAGGAAGATTTCTGGATTATGGTGTAAGTAAATTCACAAACCCCAAAACTCTCTAAAAATACTGATTAGAAGAAAGCAACATCAAACTGTGGTATCTCTTAATAGTTGCTGAGAGTTTCCAAATAGATACTCTTATCAAGAAATGAACTATGAATAGCTCCTCAGCTTCTAATAGATTGTTTTAAGAGACATTTTACTTAAAGTTGATGTCTTTTATCTCTCTTAGAGCTTAGATTTAAATATTTTGGAATTGTAAATAAAAGCACTTTTCTCCCAGTTGTTTTTTAAAATCAGACTGCTTCTAATGATGACAGTAAGTCAAGGAAGAAACAGCAGCTGATTTCTGGCAGAGACTTGAATATAGTCTGGGAAGTGACATCTGAGAGTTTAAAAGAAAAGAAGACCCATACCCCAAACCTTTATCAACTCAGTGAAAGAGGTCAGTAACAGTTCCGCAAAACTAGGAGAACTTTAAGCTTTTTTCCTGCGCAGTTTCTTTTCAGAATGGCTGAACAATTGCTCATCCCCTGCGCCAGGCACCTTCCTTCCCTCCCCAGGGCAAGTTGAGGAGAACGCACTGGATGAAAAAAGCACCTGTGTAGTTATTCCTTCTCATTCTTCCGCTTGCAGTCTTCTTCCTCTAGCAGAGCAGTAACAAGACTTCAAGACCCTATGCTGACAGCCCTTTTTAGTTTCTAGCTTTTTATAGACACGCTGTCTTGTTTTTCAAAAATGCTGGTAGGCTATAGAAAGCTTGAAGCAAAATGTGGAGGAACGCTTCATGTGGCACTGCCTTCTGAACACCACTGGTTATGTTGTTTGAAAACAGGTATTCAGGTGAAGTGTCCAGGTCTCTCTTTATCCCTCAATCATATTTTGTATGTTCAGACTGGGGAAACTATTCAGTGAATCTTAAAATTCAGCTTCCAGGATTTCAGAAGAAGAAAACATAAAGCCTTGTTGAAAGGTCCTGAGTTTAATAACCTCTTGCACTTTACCCAGTAAGACATTATTGATGGGACTTGTTTAAAATCTACCTTCTTCCTCCTTGCAGCTCCCAAACCCTGCGGCACTGGAGTCGATGTTCTGCCAAGCAGGGGACCACTGACAGTTTCTGACAGAAAGAGCATGGTTGTCCTTAGTGGTTGAGCTGCAAGGAGTTTTTTTGTCAAAATCCACTTGCGAAGGTTTTGCCCTGGAGGTTCGTTTTGTTGTTTTTTTTTTGGTCAGATAAGTGAAATAAAATCTTTCCTGAGTGTGAAAGTTGTTTTGTTCTAACTGTGTCAGGATAGTGGCAGGGGCACAAACTTCCCTCTTCTCACCCAGAACAAACCCATGAGTACCACTATGAAGATGTCTCCCACATGGTCAGACTGTGACTGCTGAGCTGTGTGCAGCATGTCACTACAAGATCCTGTCACTAGCTCATGTCTGGATGAACATTGCTGGGGCACCCTTGGATCCAGCTGGATATTTTCCCAAGTTCCACCCTGCAATGGAGTGTTAAGGTCTGAGCAGCTGTTATCCTCTAGCCTTTCTTATCACCTGCCTCTTCTCCTTGGCTTTTTCACATAAGGAATGTTTTTAGGGCTCTTGGTCATAGGAGTTTCATATGCTGCTCACAGGGTCAATAAGGCTGGTTGTCTAATTGGGTAGGGAGGAAAAGAAATAATGTTCATATATGATACTATCATGATGCAGTTGGTGTCTATATATAAGCTTATGCTGATAATTTATCTTAAGTCACACCTGTTATTGGCATGATTCTAATTTTTTAACAGTCTGCCCTGGGACTGTAGAAGAGCTCTGAGAAGCTGTTGTAAGAGATGAAAGAGCTGAAATATTCTCAAATGACAGATAAATAATAGGCTGCAGGGGCAGGGAGGTGGGACGGAAGCTCCTCAGTTCATGTTTGAGGCTAAATGTTCAACATATCAGTTTTGTAGCATCACTAAACTGTTGTGGACCTGTTTCTCTGACCTCTTTCAAGACAGCATTTTGCTTTCTGTATCTGAAATCATTCCTGGCTCACCTTCTGAAGACCTTTCTAGCTCAATCTACAAAGCCTTTTGCAACTCACTGTTCCTCAGTGAAAAGCTATTTGGAAAGGCAATGAGTCGTGAAGGGGTCTGATAAATACTTGACAGAGGAAAGATGCTCCAGTGCTTGGGAGGCTAGCCTGGGATTTGGATGATCAGGTTGACTTTTTTTTTTCTTTTTTTTTGCTTTGCAGCAGACTTCCTAAAGAAGTTGGGTTTGCTATTTAGCCTCACTTTGCAGCTCATGGAAATGTTGTGAGTATGGCCTGTGAGGTGATAGATGATAAGAGCAAGAAGGTATCAAAAGGAAAATTGGAGCCTACTCTATTGTTTTTTCTTCTAATTTTTGTTATATACACTGCCAATTTCAGTTGATTTCATATCCATTTGTGAGATATATTAAAACAGACTCAACTTTTATGTGACAAGGCCCCATCTTGTACTCCTGTTTTGATGCCCAGAGCATGCAGCTGTAGATTGCTCAAGATCTGGAAGAGTCCTTTGAACACCTTTCTTACTGCAGCAGTCATATTAGCTTCACATGGCAAGGTTTTGCCAAGGACACAATTGTGTTAATCTTTGCAGAGTGATGGAACAGACCAATTATTTCTATTTATCAATCTCTGATCACTTCAAAGAGCATTTGAATCTATGGAAAATGATAGTAATAAAGAAATGATGCTAGATAACTGTCTCCCTTCAGTGCTATAGATGGTGAATCGTAAAATCAGATATTATGGATGACAACTTGAAGAGGTCAGTTGTTGTTGACAGAGAGCTTTCTGTGTACCACATGTAATTGCAGAAGTAC
>NW_010178048.1:0-37452 GCF_000695765.1 Mesitornis unicolor | reverse complement strand
CCTGCTGATTCATTACTATCATTTTCTGTGCAATTTCAATGCCATTTTACTCATCCTGATTTCATTTCATGATCCAGAAAGACATTTGCCATTAGCATAGGTAAGAGGATTTTTTATCGTACTTATCTGCTGAAAGTCACCCTGAGCAAACACACACCTGAAAGCAAACGTGCCTTCAGACAGCGGTTAACATAGGCAGTCAGGCATCCATGGAGTGAAGAGCAGAATCTGAAGCAGATTCATGCAATCCACAATAGTGCACAAAACAGGGGATCTTCTTCCTTCCCTATTCCCAAAGGATATGTCCTTCCTTTCTTTGCTTCCCAAGAAGCAAACACTTCTCCCAAGAGACACTTCTCAACAGAACCGAGAGCTTTTTAACAGCATCTGACTTCTGAGATGGTTTTTGATGTCCTGAGGTCTCTCTCTTGGCTTCAGGAAGACTCTGACAGAGAGGAGTCATCTTGTTGCTGCTACTACTCTTCCTCCTCTTTAGCTGACCATTTCTACTGCACTCCTGAAACACAGTGAAACTTGAGGAGAACCAGCCAGATTATCTGGAGATGAGTAACCTGTTTCTACAAACTGTCCTCCAGCACCATGTGTTGAGACCTGGAGTCTCTGTTCATGTTGGTCATGTAAGAAACCATCAGTTTAGGCTGTGCATAGATATCTTTTAGCTGCGCTGGTGAAAGAGATTACTTCCCATGTTGGCCAGACTATGGGGACCTTTGTGCAAGCTTTTGCTTTTATTTGGTTCAGGAAAAAAAAAACCACCTGTGGTATTATGAGCCATTCACATGGCTTGGCTTGAAACAAGATGAGAGTGCTTGGGCAAATTGCTCCATTTACAAACCGGCAGGGACAGTAGTCTCCAACAAGGAAGAAGGATGATCAGCAGCTATGATGGTTGCCCTTCTTCCCGCATAGCTAGGTCTGGAAGAAGATAACTATTTGAGGCTAACCAGAATTAACTTCACTCTGTGGTTTTTATTATAGTAGTGCTGCTAGAGAACAACCCAGGGCATGAAGAGCAGTGGAGGATTTCCACAGCTCCACAATGTGTGGGCACATTGAGTCATGAGTCATCCTTGCTCTGTCTCAGCCTCACACCCACTCATCTCTGATGCTGACAGACATGCAGCTCTGCATTTGTGTCCTTGCCACCTAGCAAAGCCAAAAGAAGGCCCTCAGAGAAGACAACTTTACTACGATACTTGACAACAATGAGCCAAGTTGGGGCTGATCACAGATTTGACACTCAATTAGAAACTGCACAAAAGTAGTGAGTTCACAGCAGAAACTGCTCAGTGATTTTTTGGTGATGTTAATGGATTACTCCCTTTCTGTCCTGGGAGATTTCAGCACCAACATCACTAAAGCTGCAGAAGCTAAGTTCCACATCCCAGATGAGAACTGCTCACCCAAGTAATCTCTCTCCTTATGGATAGACACAGTTGGGCACACTCTGGGCTTGCTGCTCAATCTTGTTCTCAAGGCAGAGCACTGAAACAAAGGTCCTGGATGTTTGCTTCACCAAGGCAGCAGTCTCAGGCTTTCCTGAAAAGCTTATTTCCTATCTTACAAATTAAACCCTTGTTAATATGGCCTGGAATAATATTTTTTTAGGTGCTGCAGCTTCACACTGGTGATATAAATCAGGCTGGTTTGCCTCTACCCTTCTGAGCTCCCAACAGCCTTCTTTCTCTAAGTTGGAAATGAATTAACACACTTACGATTTTAACTGTTGCATGGGAGAACTTGTGAGATTCATCCACCTCTGGTCACTGAAGAACAGTAACTCAGTGTATAATTATGAGGAAAAAATGAGACTAGAACAGCTAGTTTGCAGCTTACTCAGGTTAACTAAATCAAAGCCATAATTAATTGTGTGTCCTCAGCTGTAATTTGGCAAGCCCTTAAAAAGCTGTCTTGCAGAGACCTGATTTTTACCACTTTACTTGTCTGATGAAAATGGTCATTTTTATGAAATTGTTTAAAGAAATAGTTTAGTACCCAATAGCACCAAAGCCCTTGAAATCTTCTGGTTCAGATGTCAATCTTATTAGCTCTCTGAGCCTTTTCAAATAGCACGAAAGCCATTTATTTACAGACTGACACATCATAGTATTCTCCCTCCCTTAAAAAGAGATACTGTTTACTCAAAATCAGCCCTCTTTTTGGTATAAATACTAAAGAACAATTTCTGTCTTCAAAGCACTACAGACATTCTCTTAAGCATTGACTGCTGTTATTAGCTATTACTTTAAGCTTAAATGGTATTGAATTAAAATAATCTCCTAATGATAATCCCCTCCTCACAGGACTTAATGGCTTTTAAATTGGGTTTTGGCAAATGTGAGACTAGGCAAGGATGCAAACCTGGGTCTTAGCCAAAGACCATTTAAATCAATGAAGTCATCAGGTCGTTTAAATGCATCATGCCACAGCGTGACAACCAGCATTTAGTGGAATGTTTGCAGAATATTACAAAGTCTATAAAATATGGATTAAATGTACCTGAGACACAGCCAGTCTCCTGACAAATGAGACGAAAGCATTTTTTTTTAGATTGACTCCACTGATGTAACTTGGTGCAAGCTGTAGAAAATGCCAACTTCCAAGCAATAATATTCATTACAGCAGGCAGTCTAACAAGTTTCTTCAAAATGGACTTTTCTATTTGATTTTTGTTTTCTCTGAAGGTTGATGGACTTTGTTAGATAAATGATAGAAGCTGTAAAGGACTCCAGTAACTAACACCCCCCTCTCCTCCATACCAGTGAAAGATGGCATGCACCTTCCTATTCATACTACTGTCCATTCCTGAGTGGTCTGCAAACTGTTGCAGCTTATCAAAGATTGTTTTTATGCATTTTCCGAGTTTTGTATTTTGAAATGACTTTGTTTCTTTTCACATTTCTCAAGATTTTGCACTTCAAATTAATAAGCTGCCTTCAGATGCCTAAGGCTAAAATCAAAGCATGATCTTAACTACCAGAGCTGGTATTGTGTGGTCTTTGCTTCTTCTGCAGATAAATGACTGTTGGGTGAAAAGGTACATTCCTTACTTGTATGAAGCCAAAGTTGTTTTGAATAATCTTAAAAGTAAATTAAAATGAACCAAATTAACTCCTTCAAGTCCCATGTCCTTTGTGTTTAAGTTCTGAATTAATGCAAAAATTCACCACATTTAGTTTGATAACAGGGTAGGAAGACATCAGTGAGGACAGGAAGGTCTGAGGTGATCTAGGGAGTAGGGAGTTGCTCTCAAAGAAGACAGAGTCTTGAGCTCACTAGTTTTATCGGTAAATTTTAGATGCACTCTTGCTCCTCTCTTTTGCTGTATGCGTTAGGCAGTTTTTGATACAGAAAAGAGTAGTTTTGCACGGGTAACATGCACATTCAGAAAATGATACTGTTCACGCTGTGAAATGCCAGTCCTGGGTGTTTCTGGGATATGTTGTTCTGCAAGCATGCCAGGGCTTCTGTTGGAGCCAGAGAATGAGGGAGGACTGCCACCCAAAGAGGACGTAAGTAGTGTATTCCCCACAGGCAGCGTGGAGGAGACTGTTTTGGAAAGATTCCTTCCTTATCTTCCTTTCTCACTCTTTTTTTTTTTTTTTCCAGACCAAGTTAATTATATCTACATATACAGTCACTGTTTACTTTGGTGACAAGACCATAGGGAATGATGGTTTTGGCTGGAAAGGATGTTACATTTGTGGGGGAAGGAGGGTGGGAGAATTGAGCAGAGCTGAGGTTCCCTTCCTTGCTCCCAGATGGGATGTAAAAGCTTGCTGTTTATTCCCCCCGTGTCCTCTTTAACTTTTCACAGAGATTTCTTGTCTGCTTCAAGGCTAACTTCACTAACTTTGTGATTTGTTAATACTCATAGTATAATACAACCTTCCTCTACTTTAGCTCAGGCAATTACATTCTATCTATTGAAGATTCCCATTGCTGGATCAATAGTAGAAGTTTATTCTTCATTTCCTTCATAATAGCTATTGTATAGAGCTGCAAAATGACTGTTGTAGCCAGCTGTAATTCGGCAGTGGATGAGCAATCCTGCAGTCTGAAAAGCATCCAATGATCTTATGGGATGAAAAGTGATATAATTGTTATTGGTATCTCTATTGCTCCTCTGACATCTCCTTTAAGTATTAGTTGAGAATTGGAAGGTTATCTGGGCATAAATGTTGCTTTAATCAATTATCTGTGCATTTTCCCCATTCCATCTGATGATCGCTTCTGTCGCAAATCACTGGTATCCCGCAGGGTCTCTCGATTGAACTTGGATCTACAGAATTCTGTATCTGATTCCCTGCTGCTTCCTGGTCATCTAATGCTCCTACACAGAACTGGCCCTTGAGATTAGGACTGCTGGTTTCCTTTCTCTCTCAAACAGCTGGTGTGTCATTGCTGTTGTCTCTAAACATCGAGCAATTTGGCCTCCTACAAGTGTGCTGGCAACATCTGATGTGTAAAGTTATGTGCCTGATGACAGAAAAAGTGTTGAAGCAACCTAATAACTCAGCTGTGATGATACCAGTTTCTGCCTTTTGTCCCTGAAATAGGAGATTTTCTCAAGGTCTTGGGTTACAGATCAGACTGTTATTTAGTTAAGAATGTCTGGGTCAAATAACAGAAAAAATGCTTTTATTGCTGCATAGCATTGTTAAACCAAATGTGTGCTTGATTTTCTATTAACATGGTGCATTGAGCTGGCACCTATAATGATCCTGTCTCCTGAAAGGGCTTGGCAGTATGAGAGAGAATAATCACATCTTGAGCAGGGAATGATGCCTGTACCACTGCAAAAAGTGGGTAATGCTACTGGGTTGCAACACTGGTATTTAACACCTGACTTCTAATGGCTGAATGTTTGTATTTTGGGTAGTGACAGTAGCTGGGTCCTGTGAATTTAGTATTTTAAACACAACCTCAAAAGAAAAATTGAGGAGGTTTTATTGTATTGCACAGCCCCTGGTTGAACCCAGTGTGGTGCTAGTAAACTAACTAATAGTAAATGAGAATTTTTAAACTTTACTTAGGAAATAGGCAGATGTCATATTGTGATGAGAGGTAAGGAAACAAAAAATTTAAAAGAAAATTTGGTTGCCTGAGTGAAACATGCTCTCTACAGTCATTAAAAACCCTGAATTTGTCGTATGCATTTGTGATAATGAACAAAGAATTCTACAGTGTTTAAAGGAGCTACCACAGAGAAAGCATGTTTATAAAGCAATCTTGTTATTGCATCTGTATCACCATAAAACATTTAGGCACAGCCTTTTTATAACTCCTGTCTACATATGCATCTCATGCAAACTGTTTGCTTTTGAGTATGATAGTGAGGTCTACTGAAAACATTAAATAATAAACTATACAACTTTCTCACTCCCTTTCAGCTGAAATGCTTAATAGACAAAATTCAAACATAGGTTTAATACACCTATAAAGTATTTGAGCATCTGAATTACAGTTTTAATCTTCAGCAGCTGAGTTATGTCCTACTGCTACAATATATTCAGAGAGGGAAGGCTGGGCAGGTAGAATCTCCTTATTTTACAGATTGTGGGGATAACTTATGCAGACAGCTAACAGCCTGTTCCTACCAGGTGGGGAGAATTTATTGGAAGGGCTCAACATCTTGCTTCTACTGTCACTGGTAGGTTATTAGCTTGTTCCTCCCCCTGCAGAGCTGATCTGTTTGGGTTCAGCCTTAAGTTGAGTACAGGTACTGTCTTCTGGAGAAATGGGCTTGTGATGTGAGAAGAGGGTTGTGCCTACACGTGCTCCTGACCAGGAGGCATGCTCAAACGCATTAGCTTGTTTTTCCATTATTTCGAGCTAAAAGAGACAAGCTCTGCTATTATTTGTGCTGTTGGCTAACACATGAGGTAGCTATACAGAGGGCTGGCAGAATACGTGTCAATTTCTATAAGCATGAAGACAGTCATGATCTGGTATTTGTAAGGTCTGAACCTGCAAACCTTTCTTCTGAATAATCAAAAGGGTACTCAGCTGGAATGTAAGATGGCAACTCAACCTCCCGAGTACAATAAGTATCTGCCCTATTTGAGATCCAAACTATTGGATGTTCTGATCTAAATGACCGAGAACTGAGTGTGAATTAAGCATATTGTTAATCTTACTGGGTGAATAACAAGATTTCTTTTTTCTTTGGGGGTACCCAAAGAGACAAAAAGCTTGCTACTTGCTCAGATTCCCACATGGGTTCCCATGAGCTTTAAAGGCAAGCAGGGATCTCCTTTGACTTCCTCTTCCTACATTGGCTACTTATTCTCTGACAGGCAGGAGACAGAGGCTCACAATATAAACAGCTACCAGGTAGTTTTGCCTACAAAGTTGTTCTCCAGACCCTCCAAACTCCTGAGGAAAAGGACTAGGGGTGAAAATCAGAAAGGGCTTCACTCTCTGCAAATATCAAGAAAGTCATTCTATGTGTTAGCAGTTCAAAAGGAGCCAGAGAGAACACTCCTTTGAACAGACTCCTATGGCTGGCTTGGAAAAAAGTCCCATGTTTGGGTTCTGGCCATAAAGGGAACAGAAGCTCCAATGGATCAAGAGCAGAGAAAGAAATCTCATTTGGTAATCTCATTTTGGTTAATATCTCAAAAGTCACCTGAGATTGTCAGATGAAAGACAATATGGAAAAATGGTATTAAGGCACATTCTCCAGTATGTAAGAGAATAAATCTTACTCTGAAAAATAGCTGTTCTGAGGCATCCGCATTTTGGTATGTCTACTGATGAAATGGAAAATGCAGCGTCCAGATTTAATGCTGGATCTATGCTCTTCTGTGTAGTATTTGCCTACTAATGTAAAAGTCTGAGCACAGTGTACTTTTCTCGTATGTACTAAAGATGAACTATATCATTACTAGCTTTTTTTCCCAATTAAATTTAACCTTAGACTGGGCTAGGTGATTTTGGTGAGATGAATTACAACTTGTTCCTAGGACAAGCGAACAAGATACTAACTGAGAAATCTAAAGCTGGGAATAAATAAATAATTGTACCTAATGGAGGAATTTAAAAGAGGTACTTTTCATGGTCTTTGAGAAACATTTTCAACTTGCAATGATTTATTTCTGCTGCTCACAGAAGCTACATGAATAACTAATATTCTCTGATAAAGACTCTATCCTATTAAGGAGTCAACTTTGCAGTAAAGGCAAAGAAGAATATAAAAAGTTGCAAAGACAAGGTAAAGCTATTCGCAAATCTCCATTCCAAAGTTGTTTCCTACTTGCTGCAAACCATTTCTATTGAGGGAGCAATTTCCTATGTGCTGTCATTAGTGGATAATATTTTCCTTCAAATAATGGGCTGTGGATGGTGACTAACCACAAATGGTAATATTCTTTCTTTTAAAAGCCTGCACAGCACACTTTAATGTTCCACCATGACGCATTAAAACATAAAGTAGACTATTTCCAATATGAAAACTCATTTGTTTAGAATAATGTCTCTCCTCCTCTCATTACCTCTCCCAAAACAACTGAATGAGAGTTGAGGTTCCCATTAAGATTCGGTTGTCCCAGAGTTCAAAGGTACATTCTATAGTTAGCAAACCTTAGAATAACATTTTGTATGGTGCTTGAAAAAAAATACAATAAAATCTGATGAACAAGGCAACAGCATGTGTGCATATGCCATGAGATTTTTTACTGCTTACATCTCTGGGCTGTGCAGACACGCACACAAGATAAACTGGGCTAGGATTAACCAGGTGCAGTATAACAGTGTTATGTTATCTGTCCCTGACAAATTACAACCTGATAGCTGGAATTGCCACTTGCAGATAGCAGTCATTTAGTAGTAAACTCTGCTTGTTTTTTTTTTCCTAAAAGCCTGAAACAAGGGCATGTTTATATAAGTATGCTGAAATATTAAATGCTTTGAGTACATGTAAGGGAAATGCAAACCTTCCTAGCCTTTCATTTCCTATCAAACATCTACTGCATTGCAGGTCTCTCCAGCTCAGTAGCAGTGTCAGCGTAGCATGTCTCGTACACACCGTGCTTTATAGCATCATGGTATTATTTGAGGCCTTCTTTAAACTTGTATTCTGCTTTTATAGAGCTGATTTTGATTAAAGAGAATATATAAACATTTTTTTGATGTTTTCAAGTCTGACAATTTACGAGGGAAAATAAATACTCTATGCTTGTATGTTATTGCAGGATTCATTGCTCTGGAAGAAAAGCCCCTGCTCACAACTGAGCCTTCTCAGTGGAACAAGCACAACAGAAAATACTGAGCTCCCTAACTTAGTTTTAAACGATTCTGCTTTCAAGTGGTTTGATTTTTATTTTTCGAAAAGTGAAACTGCAAAACAAAGACTACTGTGATTCACTGCAATAACATGACACTTTTTTTCTAGAATTGTCTTAAACAAAAACCACTTAAATCTCATGCCCTATCATTAAGGCATAAAATGGAGGGATTACTGTCAAGTAAGGAGAACAAAACCTTCGCAGCTGCAGGGGATAGGTAGTGAGAATACTGCATCTAAAAGGCATTTACATGTAAATTTAAAAAGAAAATAAAACCATAACGTAAGAGCAAATGCAGCTGATTTTTTAAATGCAGTGTCAGTTATTGGTTTCATGGATTATCAGAAAGCTGCACCTTTTTAATATCCTGTTCCCATGTTCCTTGCTCATTGCAGAACAAATTGGGGAAGTTTCATACCGAATACACTGAAGTTCATACCAGAATATCTCAGCAGCTACCAGGATGTTGGTTTATGAATCACCTTAAAAAGAGAATTCTGATGTCCCTTTCATTTTTCTACCTCCTTGCGGAGCTAAATATTTTCTAGAATATATAGCAAAATAACGCCAGGGAAAATCTAAAATGTTCAATTTAGTTCTGTTTAACATCTTTATCAATGACCTGGATGAGGAAGTTGAGTGCTTCCTCAGTAAGTTTGCAGATGACACTAAGCTGGGTGGGAGTATTGATCTGCTTGAGTGTAGGAAGGCTCTGCAGAGGGACCTGGACAGGCTGGATTGATGGGCTGAGGTCGATTTTATGAGATTCAACAAGGCCAAGTGCTGGGTCCTGCACCTGGGTCACAACAACCCCATGCAGTGCTACAGGCTTGGGGAAGCGTGGCTGGAAAGCTGCTTGGCAGAGAGGGATCTGGGCGTGCTGGTCAATAGCCAACTGAATGTGAGCCAGCAGCGTACACAGGTGGCCAAGAAGGCCAATGGCATTCTGGCTTGTGTCAGAAATAGTGTGGCCAGCAGAAGCAGGGAAGTGATTGTGCTCCTGTACTTGGCACTGGTGAGGCCACACCTCAAATACTGTTTAGTTTTGGGCCCTTCACTACAAGAAGGACATTGAGGCACTGGAGTGTGTCCAGAGAAGGGCAATGAAGCTGGTCAGGGGTCTAGAGCAAAGGTCGTATGAGGAGCGGCTGAGGGAACTGGTGTTGTTTAGCCTGGAGAAAAGAAGACTGAGGGGAGATCTTATCACCCTCTACAACTACTTGAAAGGAAGTTGTAGTGAGGTGTGAGCTGGTCTTTTCTCTCAAGTAACAGGCAATAGGATGAGATGAAATAGCTGCAGGTTGTGCCAGGGAAGGCTTAGAGTCTATATTAAGAAAACTTTCTTCACTGAAAGGGTTATCAGGCATTGAAACAGGCTGCCCAGGGAAGTGGTTGAGCCACTGTCCCTGGACGTACTTGAGAGATGGGTAGATGAGGAGCTTAGAGACATAGTTTAGTAGAGGACAGATTATGGTTAGACTTGATGATCTTAAAGGTCTTTTCCAACCAAATGATTCTATGAATTAGTGTCCTTTTAAAATATGTCAGATCTTTCAGGAAATGTATCAAAAAGGAACACAATGAAAAAGTCATCATTTTATCTCTTCTATTATTGAATTTACAAGAAACAATTAATAAAACCATAAACAGTGTCTTGATCCATTTTGTTTTGCTACTGAAATACCTTCAGTGATCTGACTTTTGAACTTGTCTAATTTAATGGTGAAGTTCCTACTTTCTCTTGTTTGGATCTCTTCCGAGTGTGAGGCAAAGTCTATGGTAGCAATATTACAGCACATAGCCTTAGTAAAATACCAGATTTTTGGCATGGCTCTTGAAATCGCTGAAAGACTGCTTCAATGCTTGTGTTATCACACAATCACAGAATATTAGGATTTGGAAGGGACCTTGAAAGATCATCCAGTCCAACTCCCCTGCCACAGCAGGATCACACAGGAATGTGTCTAGGTGGCTTTTGAATGTCTCCAGAGAAGGAGACTCCACAACCTCTCTGGGCAGCCTGGTCCAGTGCTCTGTCACCCTCACAGTGAAAAAGATTTTTCCTCATGTTCTTGTTGAACCTCCTATGGTCCAGCTTGCTCCCATTGCCCCTTGTCCTGTCATTGGCTGTCACTGAGAAGGGCCGGACTCCTTCCTCCTGACACTCGCCCTTTACAAATTTATAAACATTAATGAGGTTATAATGACAGAGACAAGTGAAAAGCCAAGGAGTGTGACACTGGGTATGAGACAGCCTCTGTTTCCCCTTGCAACTCAGCACTTGGGATGTCTTTCTAAGTATATGGAGAATAAACACACAGAGACCTCTTTGGAGTGTCTTGAGTACTGGCATATAGCAAATTTTTTCTTCTCAGCAAAACTGAGCTGGCTTTATTTGGGATAACTGGAACACTGCACTGGGCTCAGACCACACACAGAAAACTGCCCAATGTGGGTATGTTCTTTACTTCTCAGAAGCTGTTACTTCCTGCATGCGGTGCCAGCTTTGCTGACATACCATATTGCTGTCGTCTCTATCTGGTGACATGATATTCTTTCCTTTGGTCATGCCTTGTAACTCTGTGAATCATAACTGCAAATACTAAAATTATTCCCTCATACCACAAATCATGGGCAAAATTGTCTCTTCTTATAGTATTCCCCCCAGCATCCTTATTGCAGGTGGAGATAATTTAGCCTTTGCTATATTTAAAAAAGGTAGTTGCCCAGAAGATAAGGTCTGAGAAAAAATATTTTGCCTTTCAAATAGACGATTCCAGGATTAAAATCTGGGAGAGTTCATTTCCTTCCTCCATTTCAATCATTTGTGCTTTTCAGATACTCTTTCTTACTCTTTAAAGTGTAAATCTTACAGTTTTTATGTGTCTGTAAATCAAAAACTGCAGAACTCATTTGAGCCTCTTCAACAACAAAAAAAATCACATCTGGACTAAGGACTTTGTATGCTAAGCTACAGCATCATGCACATATGGGGATGAGTTAAAATCTTTGAAAAAGGGAGGAGGTTTATAACGGGAATGCTTCTTGGGGTGGAAGTATGAGAGGGCATCACTACATAAATCTAGAGAACAGAGATAAAATCAGATCTTATGATGCTTTCATGCAGTTTGGCAAGAAGCAATTTTGCATCTGAGTTCAGCTGATTCTGCCCAGAAGAGTCTATTAAAGGCGTACTTTTCAAAGGCTTATATTTCAGCATGTTCTTATTTCGTATTTTTTTTTTCCAGTGTGAAGATTGTCACGAAGTCAATGACCTAAAGGCAAAGCTGCGCTGGAGAGGTGCTAAAGATGGGATATTAGTCCCCTCCAGGATTCACTTCCTTCCCACTCCCGGGTTTGCTCTGACGTGCCAGCTCTGCGTTGGTGCTTCTGAGTCGCAGCTGACCCTGAGCCAGTCACTTTTTGGAGGTGTTTGTGTGGTGTGGTCGCGATGCAAATGTTACTATGGCATCTCTCTGCCCTCTGGAGGCTGGCTCTAAATACACAAGAACTCAGAGAGGTATAGGAAACAGCTCTGTACTACTGTGTTGGGAATGCCTAGGCAAAGTGCTAGAGTTGTTTATGGAGGCGTTGTGCCCTCTAGAAATGCCCGGGCAGCATTTACTTAAAGTTTTGGTCTCCATTTTTCTAGCAGAGGAGCGTAAAGTAGCCTTGCTGAGACAAAAAGTCCCAGCCTTGAGAGCTCCTGATTAGGAGCATGGCTCTCATCAGTGGTCCTAATAAAGACTGGAGCCCTGCTGAGTCCAGAGAAGCTTGGCCTCTCCTGCAAGTGAGAGTCTAATTTTGTGGTAAATAGGTTTTTTAACCTTTGTGACAGCCTGAAAAAATTCGGTTTAAGCTTTCGTACACTGGACTGACCAAAATAGAAGGATTAGAACAGAATGAGAAGCAATATGCCCTGGAAAGTGCAATTATGTGGGAATTCATCTGAAAAGAGCTGTCTGCAGGAATAGACTAGAGGAGGTATTTTTAATACCTCACTAGGCAATGGGGGACATGCACCTGTAGCTCAGCAGTTTGAACCCTGATCACATCAGCACCATGACACTGTCATTTTAGCTGCTCGTTACGCTTCTGCATGAAAAGAATCGACTTGACTAGCAGCAGACATAAGGAGCAGCAAGAAATCATTCTTCAGGCATACTTGCTGAAGGAGATGATGCCCAAGGAAAGGGCTGGTTTGTTGCTCAACAAAGCAGGAAAGTTGTGGATCAAAAATGTCATCAAAACAGAGTACCTAAAGCATTTTGCTTTTTCATTTTCATTACAGGCTCAGGTACATCCTAATTAGGTCTGGGAAGGTAAATAATACTTATTTTAAGTTCAGGCTTTTGGATTTGTGGGTCCTGCTGGGCAGTGGGAAATATAGCAGTAGGATGTTTAGAGACTATCCCAAAATGGTCCTGGAGCCATTGGAAGTTATCTCTGAAAGCTCAGGAAGTGTGGGTGAGGTTCTGGAGAAGGTCAGGTAGTGTCTTTTTTCATGAAGGATAAAATGTTTGGAAGAGCTGCTGATGTAAACGAATGACATACAAATACCTACTGGGGGCAAAAAAAAGGTAAAACAAAATGAAAAAAACCCTTGAAGTTTGTGAGGCTTCTGTGTCTGTCTTCATGGCATTCTTAGAAGCATACAGGGAATTACAGACTGGATGAAATCATTGTAAGACAGATGCAAAACACATCAGACAGTACGTCACTTACAGAATGTAAGTGTATCTGCAGGGGTCTGTTCTTGTTCAGGTACAAGTCAACAATGTAATTAATGTCCTACTTGATAGACAGGAAGTATTCTACTAAATTTAAAGCTGAAAAAAAATGAGGAGGGGAGAGCAGCCATGTGAAGGACAGGTTAAATGATGCTGGTAATGTGCAGAAACATTCTGAACACAAAAAAGATAATGGCAGAGGCAGGACTCCATGCTCTGTGCAGTTGTTTATTGCTGCCAAAACCAGGATTAAGAACTGCTGGCTGGGAACCAGTTCTGGTAAAAAAATCTAAGCCTGTTGTGGACCAGTCTGAATGCTCTTGAGGCAGGGTATGGAACCATTAAAAAAAAAAAAGCAGGAAGAATTTATCCCATGATTTGCTCATCACTAGAAAGGCCTCAGCTAGAATAACGGTTTTCGTTTGGGTGGAATTTCTTGCCACAAGATTGTGTGGATGCTAAAAATGTACATGACTTTATAAGAAAAGCTGATAAACTAAATGGAAACAAAGTGTCCTATTTGAACAACAGGGTTTTATTTAGGTGATCAAAAAAGTCCTGGGAAAATACTGCTACATGTTTGCTCTGTCCTTAGCTCCTTTGCAGGTCTGAACTAAATGAACTTTCAGGCCACCACAACACATCCATTCTTATGTTCTGCCATGTTCTTTGAGTCAGCAATGAGGATGAAATATGGGGATGAAGAGGCATCAGGTTGTGCCAGAAGATGTCAATGGCTGCCAGAAGCTGCCCAGTCAGTACTGGAGGGCCTGTGGTGAGAGATGGCTGGGCAAACTGACCTGATGGAGGGATAGGTTTCCTCTGCATATAGCTCTTGTGTTATCTTCATGCCAGACCTTTGTCAGTGCAAGTCCTTCTCTCCCTCTGTACAACCAGCTTCTTCCTTGCCACCTCCCAGGCTCTGCTGACACTTCGTCTGAACGTTGCTATACTGCAGTAATATTGCTTTTAATTCTGTTACCGCACATAATTCTGAGGTCATCTGGTAATCCAAGCAGGCATCCAATGCAGAATTCGGATATACGTTTTAAAAATCTGCCTGACCTGAACAATAGATTACAGTGATTGTGAAGGAGATGTTGTCCTTTCTGGGCTACGTTCTCATAAAGTTTTATTTG
Source organism: Mesitornis unicolor (assembly GCF_000695765.1). NCBI lineage: Eukaryota > Metazoa > Chordata > Aves > Mesitornithiformes > Mesitornithidae > Mesitornis > Mesitornis unicolor. Next base: position 23,274 of record NW_010178048.1, on the reverse strand, counting down.
ACAGATTAAAAAATAAAAGGAAGAGAATAATAAAAGAGGACATTATAGTAACAAAGGAGCAGAGCAATTGAGAAGATTCAGACTCTAGACAAAAGCCAAGGGCAAAAATCCATCTTAGTCTATGAGGTTAGTGCTGCATTTTGGTTTTAATCTTTTTGCTTTGGTGCATTTCACTCCTACCCTTTGCAGGGTGTGGAAGCTGAACATTATACTCTGGTGGTTTAATAAAGCCTATCATCTTGTTTATTTCAATAATTTCCTCACTGGGCTGAAAGCTTTAGGGATTTCTTTCACAGTAATTCCCCAGATCTCATTCTTGGTCATTACAGTGCAGCTGATTGCCCCTAAGCAGATAGTTCCTCCTTTTTGTTCTTTGCTTTCAGTCTCATAATTCTGTGCTTATCTGCACTTAACTTAATTTGCATTTATTAGCTGTGTTGGTATTTAAAATATCTACTCTGAGACCTTCTTTATCTGTTTGCATTGTTTCTTATTATTTGCTGTCTCTCCCAATTTAACTTTAAATGCAAACTTGAAATATTTTTTTTCCAAATGATTGTTCAAATTCTTTGAATGAAATATTGAGTGTTGATCTCTTCCTATTTCCCACATACCAAATTCTTTCTAGCTGAGAGGTTACTTTTTCCAACTGCACTTTTTCCATGAATCTCCTTATAGCTGCATCTGATCCTCACCTCTTGCTTCTCCTTTACTCCCTGTGTGGGGGATGTGGATCTCCAGTGAGGTGTTTGGCAGGGCAGGAGTGCCTTTTGTTACCGACACACTTACTCATCTTCCTGAAAGTGCTCACCTCTTCTTCCCTGCCCAGGTCCCCCCACATTAGTATGGACATCTTGCCTCAACATCCACACTTCAACACTGCCATGCGGTGAGACATACATTCTGGAGAAGGTATGTATTTTCTGGTGGGAAAGACCACCCTGATGGTGCTGGGTTGAGGCTTTTCACATGGTGCCATTGCTGCTCCTTATGTTTTCTCTGGTGTCAGACATGATTTGGTTAGTGACTGAAGGCACCTCACAGGATGTGGGTCATACTTACCTGAGGATAGGTTGGTTACAGTCAAAGCACGGAGCCTAGTTCCAGTTTCCAACTCTGGCATAGACTTCTTCCATGATTGCCGGCAAACAAATCTCTCTGCTTTAGTTTCATGGAGACTATAATGCTTATTAGCAGAACTTCTCTTTTTGTTGTTGTTTTTGGCCTTTTGTCACATTTCAGGAGATGTGTTCTTCCCAAATGGAGCAGAACTAAGAAACTGCAAGTCCCAGGATGGTCGTGGGATGCAGTAGGGCTGCAATGCCACCAATGTAAATACAGTAGCAGTCACCTATGAGCTGTGACAGGCAAATAAGGACAGACCCTTTGGGAGGGGATCAGCTCCAGACGGAGGCTTCAAAATTCAGGTATTTATGGAGTAATAAAATAGTACTTGTCTGTAGTTGTAACTTCAGTATCTCTCTTCCTTACTCCTATCAGGAATCCCTTATTGTTTAGAGCTTGCCAGTGCTGTTGAACGTGATAGTCTTCTGAAAGTGTGGTGTCAGAGGCCAGAGCCACAGAGGGTACAGAGTTTCTGCACTAATATCTAGACCTCATGGAAGTGCATATGGGTCCAACACTTCAGACAATGGTTATCACCATTTTCTTTCATCTGAGCCAATTAGTCAGAACTGAAAACATACTTTTATAGTCTGATCAGAAGCACAGAAAAGTCAAAAGATTATTTCTACTGGCACTATAAGGCTACATCAGTCTCAGGGTCATAGCATTGAGGAATCTAAAACAGTTCTTCAATTTTCTTCAATATTTTAAAGTTTCGAGGTATTTTTCCATGTTTATTATTTAAGGCAGAATGTTACACTGGTGGAAAAGTACAAAAATATTCCACAGTCTGTGGAAACTTAAAAACAAGTGAAGCATCCTACTGTCCCTGCTGTTCCTATACAAAGCTCTGAAAACACAGGAAAACCATAAAATACTACTTTCAGTGCTGTTAGCTATGACATCTCTTTCTTGTGACTTACACAGAAGGTATACATACTCCCCCTGCCATGTCCCCCCTCAGAAATTAAAACTCTTGTAGTCTTTCCCCCTTTGTTTTTAATTGTAAGAGAAGATTATAGTCCATTCAGAAGATACATGTGGAATGTGTGAGAATTTTTATTTTGGAAGATCAATTAGATACAAATTCTGGAAACGGCGCTGTAATTTACATTGCAAACATTTTGAAAGCTGCTTTCTGAGACTGTGAATTGTTTCTTTAATATCATCTCTTTTGAACCTTTATCTCCAGATAGGCAAGAAACAAGTATATGTTTATGTATGTTAAAGCACACTGTCAATGAGTATTAGAGAACAAATTCAAATGCTGCCAACTAGAAGAATTAACAAAGCTACCATAATTTTATATGTAAATGGTTTCCTAACATAAATTCTTTTGACATTTCTTTGCCTGTGTGAACACCTCTTTGTTGCTTGCTCATTTTCCAGGGTGAATAGGATTTCACCTCTTGATGAATACTCTGCTATTATGGGGACCTAAAAAGCTGATGATGCCTTGCACTCTTTTCTTGCTTTGGTACCTTGTAGTTTATGGCTGGGGTTTTTTCCCTCCTTTTTTTGGGAATATGAGCTGTTAAGTTTGTTAGCAAGGTTCTGTGTCTTGTGGTGCATTAAGAAGACCATCTGTTAACTGTTTTGGACTTCAGTGGCAAACTTGCTAAAGTTTTGAGGAATTAGACTTGAAAAAAATGATAAATCTTAATTTTGGTATCAAACAAGTCTTTACTAATTTAGATTAGAAGACTGGCTGACCAAGTCTGCTTTCATTTTTTAAATTAATGCAATCTGTGTAATAAGAATAATTGTCATAATGAAAAAAGAAAAAAATCCAACGTACTTATAATATTAATGACCACTTCTCATTGAGTTTTTTGCCAGCAACTTTCTTTTTATTTTTTTTATTATAATAAATGTGCTTATTATGCTATTCCACTATGTGTAACTTCTCATGGAGGTTAACCTCTTGTACAGCATGTCAGTCTGTGAGTGTATTTAGTTTATTTAACATTTTGCACAGGCCCTTTATTCTTTCACTGAAGATGTCCATAACATTCTTAATGTTGTAATTCTGTTTATTTCATTATTATTCTGTTATAATTGTGTACTCATGGTTGCCCTAAGCTATTGATGAATGTGTCTACACACATACAGATATTCATAAAGATACAAATTAACAAAGTGAGTTCTTTGGGAAAGGCTCCTGGGGAAGGCTAATACTTCATTTTTTGCACTTTTCTTCCTTAACATCTAGGCTGAGCCATAGCAGAAAACTTTTTGTACCATGGTTATCTGATGTATTTCTTTCATCCTCCAGCTGCGCTTGTGCTGCTGCCCTAGACCTGTGCCAGCTCTCCTTGGCTGCTGGCAAGGTTCAGGCCCATTTACCTTGTCCTCAGCTGGTCCCTATGCTGGATATCTACCAGGCATGCTCTGATGCTGCAAAAGGCTGCTATTTAAGTTCTTGCTTCCAAGCAGGTTTTTCAACAAGGCAGACTAGTGGAAGGAGTTCAAAAGAGGTAATTTATTCATGTTTTATGAGGAGGGTAGGAGAGAGATGTTTGGAGATTGATGGATCCATCCTTGGGTCTTCTCAAGTAGTATGGGAAGAAGAAAAGGTGTACATTATTTCTCCTTCTCCATTAATGCAGATACTCATGCTATTTCTGCAGCCAAAATTTCCAAAAGAAAAGGTTCATCCTTTCTGTATCAAATCATGATAACAAGGAAAAACAAGTGTTTGGTAAGAACAAGTTAAACAGAAAAACATTCTTGCAGAAAGCAGAAAGTTCACTGAAAAGTGATATAAAGTGTAGAAGAAAAACAGAAATTACAAACTTCAGGACTTGTAACTGTCATTTATAATTCGGTTGCCTTGATACATGTTCCCTCTTCTCTCAGTTCTGCAATTAAGTATCAGCAATATAGTCATGACAGGTCCTTGCTATGAAAACTTCTTGACAGTTTGTACAAAATACTAGTAATTAACTTTCAAAGACACATCAACCTTTATGTAAGAAGATGCTTTAAACCTATAACATGTCATAGCATCTGACAATTGCTTATCTATTGCTTTAATTACGATTTGGTAAAGCAGGTCAAGTTTCTTGACAATTTAAGTAAGAATATAAAAAAATGTCCATTCCTTTTGTTACTGGAACTTGTTTTATTCTAGGTATATGGAATTAAATCAAATTCTTGGTGTTAATTGAAATTTGAAAACTTCATTGAACTGAATCTGTGGAGTATTTGAATTTATGTCAGGGAGTTTTGAGGTCTATGAAAGTATTTTGTGTACCTCTGGTCTATTTTAAATGAGGTGAGATTTTACATTGGGAGAAAAATGATGATTTCAGTGTGCAATCTGAAACAGTCTTGCATGCTCTGAGTTTACTTGAGGCTAGATTAACTCAGGTGAAAGGACTGTATTTCTAGGATTTCGGTAGGACTAATGGAGCTCTGAGTTGCTGATTAACTTTTCCTGTGAAATTTGAGAGCTACAGAGAACATTATGTCTATCTGATCATGCATCTAGAATACTATATATACAGAATATCCTGAGATATTTTGTGCTCAAGTCCAATAACTTCAGGTGCATTTGGAGCATGGGTGACTCTAGCATTTTCCTAAACATTTCAAGTCTATTTCAAAATCTTATTCTTAAGAATCTAATTTTTAACTCCAAAATACATCTCCATGAATTATGATAATCTCATAAAAGGCTTTAAAACATCTACTTTGTGATTATAAGCAGGTATATTGACTCTTGTTTAATTGTAGAAACTTGACACAGGCTCCAGCAGCAAGAAGCAATTGCACCCCTACGTGATTTGTGCATACTGGGGATACAAGTAGAGCAAGTGAGAGCAGCAGAGCAAGTTTGGAGTCTTTTAATAACAAACAGCTTCCTGAAATGTCCCACAAGGACAGCTTTTTTGGGGGAAATAGAAAAGTGATTGGGTAGGGCTACTCACCCTGACAGGGATGAAATACATTGGCTAAGCTTATGTAATGAAACTTGACTTTCATGAGGCTCATATCAGATAATGGTTTCTTTTGGGTCCTTCCATTCACCATCAGTTAGCAGTATGTCAGAGGCTTTCTGTCTCTTACTGAGAAGTGGAGAACTGCACTGAAGTGCAGGGTCTGTTTGATGGTGCTCTTTCTTTGTCTCCCAAGTCATGAATGATTAAAGGATACCTTCTCCTCTTTTTTTAACACAAGCTTAATTTTGTTTGGGTCTTGAGACAGTGACAGCAGTACTTGCTATGTGTTCTTATCATGTGACTAAGGTGCATGCAAGTGTGGAATCATCCCACAATTGAAAGATAATAGGCAAAAATCTAAACTTTTCTGGGTAAGAAATGTCCTCAGAGATCTGGGCAGGAAAAGCTTTAAACTCTTCATCATGGTTACAAGAGATTCTGGTTGAAAGAAAATCCCATTTTTGACAAAACAGAGACACAATCATGAAAAAGAGATCTCATTTTAAAAATAAATTTATTCATTGGATATAGCTCATGAATTGTGTTTGGATGAACTGGAAATCATATAACCACAACTTGAAATATCTATTAGACATCTTACAAAAATTTGCAGTGTCTTCATGATAGTTCAAGAAATGAAAACATGAGTAAAACACATAAGGCACCAAAGAGTGAGTAAGTGAGCCTTCAGACCTTCTACAAGTACTCAGTGTGTTTCTCAGGGGAAGGCCTGGACTTGGAGTCTATTCCTCACTTTGCCCTGGTGTGGCAGATGAGGTGGATGTAAGTCAATTCTCTGTGAGATGATCCTGCTAATTTGTTCCTGTATCCAAACAGGAGATCTTGGTTAGGTCCCTGTTGTGCGAGTGGTACCTAGCAGTACACAGTCTGTGGTGAAACATCTAACTAAGCACAAGGAGAGAATCAGTGTTTTTTCTCTTTTTTCTTCCTATTCCATATATCTAAGTGAAACCTTCATATCTATTTCCTCTGCTTTTTCCAAGATAACCACTCTGTCTCAACATCCTGAGTATATCTGAATTTCCAGTTTAGAAATTGTGAAGTTTAAAATAATTAGTCAAGTTCAGGAAGTTTGCCAACTTCTTTACTTTCTTCTACAACAACAGGGCACACAGTTCTGCTTAAAAAACCTATCTGCTTTCTCCCTGTAACCTATTCGTTAATCATGTTTTGGTGACTGACTTTTGGGCACAATCCCAAGAATTTTTAAGGCAGTCTTTAATAACCACTAATATGTCTGCATACAAAACCAGATGATTATTATTCATGGGTGAGATTACGCGGAATTAAACTTTCCAAAACTGCAATGAACATTCCGCTAGACTGAAAGCAAGCTGAATTTCCATTTGGTTTGCTTCTTGCTGAGCCTTCAAATTATAAAGTGAAGTAAAGCCAAAAGATTAATACAATGAAAACAAAGATTGGGAAATTAAATGACACGATGCAATTTTCTGCCTCATTGGGCTGGCACCAATAATATGCAAAGGAAAGCCTGCTTAGTGTTGGTTAGTTGCTGTATAAATGTGGGACAATCATTCTTCTTCTCCAGGGAAGGTATTTTCTTGAATCATATAGCCATTGACTCTTCCAATTACCAGAGACCCCATGAACAGCTTGAGGCCTATCTTTTTTTTTTCTTCCTTTTTCTGTTCTGTTTTGCCATATTACTGCTATTAGAGTTTACACAGGTACATGATTTCTCATTATCTCTAATATTTTAGTGACAGATAAGGAGAACACATGGAAAAGAAAGAAGGGAAACTCTGCAGCTTGCTGTCACCTTCATAATTAAATATTAATATTTCAGAAAATGTTACTTTAGGGAGCCCGTAATGGACCGTCTGTTAATAATTTCTTTCAGTGTACTTTTAATCTATTACATATTTAGCCTGCTGTTGGGGTATTAGTGGAAATAAGTCATTGTTTATAGCTGTCTGGGGAGAGGCATCATCCTCTAGTCTACTTCATTGGATTATATAGATATTAAAAAACTAACTCCTCATTATTTTAAAGATTTGAATAATATTTGAATTTCTGTTACATAGCTATGAGTGCAATGCATGTTTACTCCCAGCAGGTCTAGTTTGCTTACCACTGAGTCCGCAAGGCTTGTGACCTCAGGAGGAAGGAGTCATTATCTATGAATACACTGGTGTTCTTGCCATCAAACTTGGAATCACACTGATGGCTTCGTGGCAACCTGCAGTGCATCCAAGTTATTGGCCAATGGTTGACTTTTCTTATGATGCAACATCTAAAGAATGAACTCTGAACTGCGGTTTGGGAGGACTAGTGTTGGTTTCAGTTTGAATACTGACATGCTGAATGACTCCAGATAAGTTTCTGGATGGTTTGCATGGCACCTCTGGGTCCAATCCTTTTTTGAAGCCCTAGTTTCGTCACTTTTCTTGTGTGGAGTAAAAGAAACACATAAAATTTTTCACGGTCCTAACACCTGCTGGGGCAGAATGAAATAACATTGTCTTGGTATTCTTGGTCTCTAACTACCAAGTACTTGAACCTTAACGTACTTAATGTTCTCAATATTAACTTCCGTGTTATTTTATATTTAATTCTCCTTTAATTTCATATTTACATGTGGAGGTGCAGCATCTGCCTGGCAATATCAACAGGCTTTGCAAAGCAAATGTGGTCAGATAACAGAAGATCCATCAACTGCAAGTGAGAAATATGTAACCCGAGGAAACTGTACTGATGCATTAGCAAGGGAGACAACTTCTCACTGATCAGCCAGGTCATCTACCAAATGGTAGATTCTTTGTGAGGTGCATCTGACTAAGAGCTCCTATTTACTGCAGATAAGGTTGTATTCTATGTTATTGCATATATATTTATAGTTATATTTCAGTATTCTATATCACAGAAGAACTTGAAATAGTCTTGTACTCCCATTACTGCACTTTACTGCCTGGATGTAATATTTTGACACCAATGTTTCTTTTGAAAGGTTTTAGCAGCCTAACATTTTATAGCAGCATTTCCATTATGTTTTGTCCACCATGCTTTGTTGTATTTGGTGATTTGCACCTCTGGATGTTACACGCTTTTCTTAGTGCTGATCATAGAATCAGCATCAGTGCTGATCATAGAATCATAGAATGTATTGGGTTGGAAGGGACCTTTAAAGATCATCTAGAGATGATAAAGCTCTGCAACTTGGTTTGGGTAGCAGAGGTATAAATTTCCATCCCTCCTCATTTGTCTCGAGTAATGTCTACGCAGTTACTCAAATGTGTGTTTTCAGCCATTCTGTTGGACTGCAGCTAATACAAACTGCTGCTTGTGTGTATGAAATACTGTCCTCTGCAAATTTTCGGAATTCCTTGGGTATGTATTGCAAGCCATTATTCCAAATTAGCTTGCTGTAAATACTGTGCCTGGTGAATATTACTGTGGTCTGACTCATTGCAGTGCTGTATAATGTGTTTCTAAGTTGAGTTACTTTGACAAAATGACTGTAATAATCAAGTATCAGCAGGTAGTGGTTCTGCCTATGTTCATATAAATCAGGTACCAATTGCTGCCAAGCCTCTATTAGGTGCATCATGAGCTATCATTGCTTACTTGCTGCTTTTTCTTATACTCAACATAAATAAAACAGTCTAAGAGAATTTACGCTACTTGTGAAGTCCTTCTGGAAAATTCCTGTGCTCTTGTTTGCCTTTTGTACAGTGCCACATCTTAGCATCCCTCACAGACTTTCTTCTAAATGTCTGGAGGAAATACTCTCTGGAATCCCTTTTTTTTAAACCACTTTTGAACTTGTTCATATCCCATATGCAGTGCCTGATTTTTTTTTTAATCCAAACATCTCTGATAGCCATGCTATGTGCCTGACATCCAGGCCTTGGTGGCTGTATTAAAAACAAATCAATGATATCTACATACTGTGCTTCCTTTCCCATCTTCTATTGGCAGATCATAGGTGTAAGGGAACTTCTGTCCCTTCTCCTTTATATGTCATCATCCTGCTGTCTGAGAGGAGAAGCTGCTACAAGATTTTATCTCTTTTTTTGATTCTTAATTAATTTTAGTCATTTGAGTGTGATTGTCACCCTTTGTATTTTGGATGCTCTTGTCCATCTCCACTACCAGTTGCTCTCCTATCCCTCAGACCTCATGGATGTGCTAACATTTCTTCTAATCTTTGTGTGAATACTAACAGGGAATCCACAGGCTCAGTTTGGTTCATTTCTTTTGTGGAGGTTGGTGCTTTAAAACCTTGCAACTTTTCTCCTTTGAGGATTAGATCAGATCAGATCAGATCAGTTCCCCTTTCCTAATCTCATTGCCTTTTCCAAGATATGAAGTGTTTCTCACACATAGAAGTGCTTTCCTCCTAGTGCAGTAATGGAAGTAATGACTTCTCTGCTTCCCCCAGCAGATGAAAGTAGGCTGTATCTGTTCCTATGCAGTGAATCCAGCTTTTGTGGAATTCTTGCAAGTTACATCTGGGAGGGTGACTGTGGTACAATTTTCCTCATTTTAGCTTTGTGTGGGTCCCAAGGGCCTTTGCACATTCAGACTGGCTCAGCATGTGTTTGGGCTTTTATTACTTGCAGCAATCAAGTTAATCCATTCTGAGGATTCCTTCACCTTTCCAATTACACTTAATTATGCCATATACTGGAGCTGCTCTCCCACTTTGGCTGTAATGTTACTGATGTGTGTTGCTCTGCATGCACCACTGACACTGCGTTCAGAGATAGCTTGAGTTCTTCATTGTCTTAGCAGATGTCTCATGCCCTCCAACATGTCGGTAAATCTCTTAATTTCCTTTGTCTTGAGCCGTCCTTATGTGGATTCCACTGTATATTGCCAAGATTAATGACTTTCGCGGGTTTCAGTTTCACTGTTTTATTTTTTTTCTTTTTTCCTGTTGTGGTAATCGGAATGAAATCTAGATATTTGACAGTTTTCCTTTAACACTGTATTTCCCTGCTATGTGTAGCAAATGCCTCCTGTATCCTGCTGTTGTCATTCACATTCATGCAGTGTTTGGGTCTAGAGATCTACTCCGTTCTCTCGTTCTCTTTCCAGGATACAGTTTACTAATACCCTTATGGAAGTTTTGAGGGTTAGTAGCACCTTTCCTGGATCTATGTGAATAGAAATGTGGGGAATGTGAAGCTAAAGGGAAGCCTTGGCTGCAGTGGCCATGAAATGGTCAAGTTCAAGGTCCTTAGGGCAGCAAGGAGGGCACACAACAAGCTCACTACCCTGGACTTCAGGACAGCTGACTTTGGCCTCTTCAGGGACCTGTCTGAAGAGTACTGTGGGATGAAGCCCTAGAGGGAAGAGGGGCCCAAGAAAGCTGATCAATATTCAAGGATCACCTCCTCCAAGCTCAGGAGTAGTGCATCCCAGCAAAGAGGAAGTCAGGTAAAAATTCCAGGAAGCCTGCACAGATGAACAGGGAGCTCCTGGACAAACTCAAGCACAAAAAGGAGGCCTACAGAGGGTGGAAGAAAGGACAGTTAGCCTGGGAAGAATAGAGAGAAGTTATTTGAACAGCCAGGGATTCGGTTAGGAAAGCTAAGGCCCTGATGGAATGAAATCTGGCCAGGGATGTCAAGAGCAACAAGAAAAACTTCTACAGGTATGTTGGTAATAAAAGGAAGACTAGGGAAAATGTGGTTCCCCTATGGAATAAAACAGGAGACCTGGTTATCCAGAACACAGAGAAGGCTGAGATACTAAATGACTTTTTTACTTCAGTCTTCACCAACAAGTTCTCAAGCCACACCACTGAAGTTGCAGAAGGCAAAGGCAGGAACTGGGAGAAGGAAGAACCACCCACTGTACGGGAAGATCAGGTTTGAGGAGCCTGAAAGTGCACAAGTCCATGGGACCTGATGAGATAAGTCCATGGGACCTGATGTGATACATCCATGGGTCCTGAGGGAACTGGCAGATGAAGTTGCTAAGCCACTATCCATCATATTTGAGAAGCTGAGGCAGTCTGATGAAGTTCCCAGTGACTGGAAAATGGGAAACATAACCCCCATTTTTAAAAAGGGAAAAAAGGAAGACCTGGGGAATTACAGGCCAGTCAGTCTCACATCTCTGCCTGGCAAGATCATGGAGCAGATCCTCCTGAAAAATATGTTAAGGCACATGAAAAATAAGGGGGTGATTTGTAACAGCCAGCATGGCTTCACTAAGGACAAATTGTGCCTGACAAAAATTTTGTGGCCCTCTCTGTTAGGGTTACAGCACTGGTGGATAAGAGAAGAGCAACTGATGTTGTCCACCTGGACTTGTGCAAAGCATTTGACACTATCTTGCACAACATCCTTGTCTCTAAATTGGAGAGGCATGGATCTAATGGATGGACCACTCGGTGGATAAGGAATTGGCTTAGTGGTCTCACTCAAAGAGTTACAGTCAACGGCTTCATGTCCAAGTGGAGATCAGTGATAAGCAGTGTTCCTCAGGGGCTGGTATTGGGATCAACACTTTAACATCTTTGTCAGTGACATCGATGGTGGGATTGAGTGCACCCTCAGCAAGTTCCCTGACGACACCAAGCTGTGTGGTGTGGTCTCAGTGTTTCTTAGATAGCAAAAGACTGAGATTGAAAATGTTTGCTTATCTACCCTAATGGTAAATACATTTTACTAGTCTAGAAAATATTCACATTTACCTTATGACTCCTTACAACGGCTGTTCAATACCATTGCATTTCAGAACCTTCAAATTTAGTTTCTTGGGTAAGCAAATAATTTCATTTGTTAAAGGAGTTGTTAAAGTGGGGCAAAAATGCTGGTTTTTTTGTGTTTATATCTCTGAATTTCTAGTCACTGCAGTCCTGATCAGTAGGACTGCAAGCAAATAAAAAATCACTTTTCTTCATAAATTGGCACATAATTAAGTGATAAATTGATTTATTTTCACCAATTAAAATGGTAGACCTGAAATTTTATAGGAGGTCAGTGGCAAGGCACTGTGCCTGTTTTATGTCATTAGCTTTCCTACAGCTATACTAAGTAACTGGTTTGGCATGTGTTTTTAATTAGTGACTACAATAAAGGCTTTATATGGACACAGTATAAAGTGACCAGTAAAATTGACTCTCAGACAACTTTGTAATGATGGATAGAGCTTAGCTTGACAAGGACTAGTCTTGTTAACTTAGTAACTAGATAGTTTCTGTAGGCTAGATAAGGCTAGGTAGGCTCCCCTGTAGTGCATGAGAAGGCAGAAGTGCTGACAAATGAAAACCAAGAAAATTGAGTGAAGAGGTGGCTAAGCTCCTGTAGATATAGTACTGAAAAGCTTTCTGTTCTCTTCTGGGTGTTCTCACCCAACCATTGACTGGAAAGAAATGCTTTGCTCCTACTTCTGGATGAGCAGTCATGAACCTGCTTCAGAAACTAAGGGACTTGACTGGTTCTTAAAATTATTTGTTTGCTCTTTCTCTTGGTTCTCCTTCCTCTACATCCAAGATCCTAGTGATGAGATCCTATATTTACTTGGGAGCAGAAATGTGAAGTGCTGTGTTAGGTCTGAATTCCTGAATGGCTAGGCTATGGTGCAGGTCTTCCTCTGCTTAGTCAGCCAGGCCAGAGTGACAATTTGAACTTGATCTCTGATATTTGGCCACCTTACAGGATGTGGCCTCCCAGGAGGGCTTGAGACTCTTACTAGAGAAGAGATTTTGGTCAGTTCAGTGAGAGTGTAATAGAAATATTTGTGCATTGCATATTGTACAGTCAGCACTTGACAATAGCTTGAACACAAGAGTTTTGGATTAGATCACCTGAAAATTCAGTGAGGTCACCCAGGTGCATCTGAAGATGTAACCTTTTATGGTGCCTTTCCTCTGTGCTGGAGTGTCCCAGGCAAACATATTCCTATTGGCATTTCAGACCCCTAAAGCCTGTCTTGGTGTGCCACTGTATTGTGCCATAGCTGGTTGCCTTCCACTCAGTTGTGTATGCTCAAATTACCTGTTGAGTGGAGCAAGAATGGTTTCAGCCTCCTGTGATCAGACTTTATTAAAAGGTTAGAGCAAGAATGACTTGTTAAGAAGAGCTGGCACCAGTTAGCCCAACTGTGCTCTTTGTTGGAAACCAGCTAGGAGCTGCTGTTATTTACTCTTCTGTGTAGTTTCTTTTAAATGTCTTGTTATTTCTCTGCCTCTCTCTCTCCCTTAAAATGAACCTATAATCAGATGCTTTCTTCTGAGCCACAATTGGTTACCTTCTATTACTGGCAAATGTCATTCCCGCTGATAGAGGCAATTGTCACTTAAATTAATAACACCCAGGTGGTACCTGAAAGCCTTACATGAATTCCCTGGCAGCTATTTGTTCTGCCCTTATCAACTTAGATGGTTACAAAGAACTTGCATGAAAAAGAATTTCTCCATACTCTTAATACTATTTTCTCAATTCTTCATGGGATGTGTGGATCAGTTGTTTTTTCCAAAGTGTGAACTCCTTTTGTCAGAAATACTGGTGAGCTGAGAAGCATGACTGAAGAATTGCATTGCTTCCATGTCCTGCAGGATGACAGTAAATGTAAATAACTAAAAAGATCAAACAAGATGTTGCTATAAAACGGGTTTTGTTTTGTTTTATTGGTGATCCTAACATAGTTTGCTTCTTCTATAGCAGATGGACAGTGCTTCTTAACAACCATTTTAGCTAAACATGTTTAGCCTTTCATTTCAAATGTCTGAACTCAGCGTCTTAGTCTGACATCGTCATGATTTTTACAAATTTGCCTGCTACAAGTGAAGGTGGGAAAAACCTTCCATATGGAGATACCTTTGGGGTTTTTTGCCTTCTGCCTTGGAATATGTAGAGAGGGGAAACCTGCAAGGATTAGGACTGGATAATAATTTTCCTTGATTAATTCTGACAGTTGAAGCATCATTGCATCTGTACACCTGGTGCTGATACCTTGCAGTAAGTGTGAGTGTGGTGAAGCTGCACATTCTCAGTGATGCCATGTAAGTGCTGTGGATTTCTAATTCCCTACTTGAAATGTCTGATTGTACTTTCTGAAGTTGAAGCAGAACTCAGTCAGTGTCAGGCATTTGTGGAAACAACAGAGAAAAGTTGAGAGAAGTTTCTGACTGCAGGATAGGAATATTGAGGGATTTAGAAATTATCTACACCGTAGCTGGAAAGCAATAAAGAAATCATTTAGGAGGTTGTGCCCATTTTAAGTATAGACATGGCTTTATCTTCAAGGACCAAGGCAGTGTTAATTTATATGCAAAGATATTCTGCAATTACTCCGGATGTAAATATGCTATGGGGCTTCTGAAAAATTGTGAAACTGGCTTGTGCATTTTCTCACATTTGTGGGATGACTATAATAATAATTTTTTTAACATAAAAATCTGTATCATTCTCTTTTCCCAAAGCTTTATTTAAAAAAAAATAAGGTGAAAACATAATGAACAGGGCAACCTTGTCCTGAATCCTAATGGCTTTCTGATGAGGTAAACAATGACTCTTAATTAGAAGCTAAAATTTTTAATTAAGATGATTCTTCAGTAATTATCTCAGTTGTCTGCTTCACTGGATTTTAATGAAAAAGATTGATTAGGTATAAAACCAGTAGCATAATTAAACATTCAGGGTCTACATTGGTTATTGAGGTGAAGGCAATGTTATTAACTTCAAAGTGCATTTTTCAGCAAATGGTGTGAGACAGTGAAGCCCACTTCAGGTGTCAGGTTGCTCTATCCCAGCTCCCTTCTGCCTGCCCATGTTTCACAAAGTGAATATGTGGGAACATAATTTTTGGGTAATAGTTATGTTGAACGAGAGATTATAATGGCACACTTTTAACTAAGGCCATCAAAGTGGTTATGAATTCCATATGTCAAGGGATTTTAGTAAATGGACTGGAACTTGTCACACAAGACTTCAGACCAAAGACTAGATTTGTTTTCTGCTCTTATGAGAAACATGAAATAATTAGTTCAGCAGCTCTGTTTTAACATGCCCTCAGAACACCCCATAGGTCCTGGCCAAAGAGAGGTGCCTTTCTGCGGCACCAAAGGATGGTGCCAATCACAAAACTAATTTCTTCTTCCTTTACTCTCACTGAGCAGTGTCTCACTTTATGAACAGTGTCAGTGAAAAAATGAGTAAAAGCTTATCAAAGTGCAAAATTTGTTTTCAAGAATAAATGGTTGCTGTGCTTCTGACTGTGATTTTAAAGACTTACTAGACCAGGAAAAACTGTGTTCAGCATCCTGTTAGCTAATAACAATTAAAACTTGTGGCTCGGTGTCACAGTGAGGCAAACAGGACTTTTTTTTTCTCTGGAAGTTGTTGCCATTACAACTGGAAATAAAGATGTCTGTCCTGAGAAAATGACCTTAAGAAAAATTGAAATCAGACTTTCAAACATTTAGCCATAGTTGTAACCTCAGTGAGAAAGCAGCAACTGTGGGCATGCATGGAAGGAAGCTGGTTGTCTGTTTTCCTTTACGACACAGATTTCAGGAGCCCTATCTGGCATTCAGAGAGTTGCCCAAAGCCTTTGTTGTGGATCAGTCTATTGGGAGTCATTCAATGGTATGAGGCTTCTTGCTACTTGCCAGAAGGAGGAAATGTGGTAGAAGTGCCAAAAAGGGTCTCTACACTCAGTCATTTCAATGAAAGACTGCCTTGCATTGATTCATATTCTGGTTCATTTTCCCAATCAAAAGATGTTTTTCTATGATTGCACTGGTGCATCAGAGAACAAGACTTTGAACCATAGGATTAATTCTCCTGTTTTTTTCACTACGTCAGCCCACATCAATTACTGTTACACTTAATTCCTTTCCCAAGTTCCTCAGCTAACGAACAAGCCAGCAGATTACATTTCACACTTTCCCCATTAAATGCTGGAATATTTCCCTCGGTATTAGACAGTCTTAGTTAATCATTAGTCACATTAGCAAAAGGGGTAACGCTTCTTCTCTTTCTGTTGATTGCCCTGACCATCAGAGTTAATGTGAAAGGAGCATGATGAAGGAGCTTGTGTTTTCTATGAGTTCTTGCACTTTGTCTTCCATGACGTACAGTAATATTCAAAGCCCTCTTCCCAATCACATAGTTCTAACGAGACAGGCAATAGCCTGTGTAGAAGGAAATTTTTGTTGTCCTTCCTTTCCTTTCTCCACGCTTGAAAATATATTTTTTAAGGGATTCTGTGTCTCTGTGGTATCTTGAGTGGAGAAGAGCAGAAAAAATATCTTGCTATCTTATCCATACGGAAAGAAAAGGGAATTCCTGCAAGGACACTTCTTTGTCTTAATCACCAGGTAATATAACAAATCAATGTAGCCTATTTCCATGGCTTTCTCTGTTGTAATGGGACCCTTTGTGAAAAATAATAAATGTCAGTCACCTCTGCATAAGTACTCTCTCTTTGGGGAGTGCTGGATTTGAACATACCATTTTTACTTCATGTTTGGAAGGTCAGTAATTCTTCTGTGTTTACTTGGCAAACAAATTTGGGAACACAAGAAATAGGAAAACCTGCATGTTGTTTCTGGAGAACGCTACACACCAAGTTTCACTAAGAGTGTCCACAGCAAGGAAAAATAACTCAATGGAGATGTTTCTTTGAAAAACAGGTCTTCTTATTAAGGTAGACTCTGGTACCTCTCAGAGTACCAGACTCAGAGCTGGAGGTAGCAGACTGCAAAGCACTGCTGATGGGTAACATTCCCTTTCCTCCATGTTGGAGCATAGTTTGACTGATTGTATTACTTTCTCCTATGTAATACAACTGACTTCTACAGTCTCCAAATATTTTGGGTCATTCTCTCAAAGACACTGTTTTACTTCTTACTTCTGGTGACAATATAACAGATGAGTAGAAGTCCGGATTTTTAATGAATGTTACAACCGTTACCTCTTGGAGAACTGAACAGACTAATGTCCTGGTCAGCTTGAGCCTGCAAACACAAGAATCAAATAAAATACTGGAAAGAAAAGAACCCAGTATTTGGTCATGCAGCTGCTCAAATTTTCTGTTGAAGGTGTGTTGTGTGCTTAAAAAGGGCCAGGGTATACAGTTTTGTGTATACCAGATTAATCAGGATCTGAAAGCTGTTGCTGCCCAGCTCCCTGGAACACATTTGTCTCAGCAGTCTTTTGAAATCAATTGAAACATATCTTTTCCTCCTGCTAACTGACATGATAGATTGGTAATAATCAAACACTATTTGTGCAATGTCAGTCTAGCTTTTCTGTCATGAGTGATTGAATATCCTTTAAATACCATTGTGGCATTGCTCCTGAATCGAAACCTAATGAGAAAACTTTATAAATGGACTAAAGTCATGTTTCCAGTTCCCAGTTGTGCACTCATTACAGATACACCTAGACTTGCCTCTGCACTTACCAGGAATTGTTTAACAGGCTGCTCCTGCAAACTGTCAAGCCAAATACAGAGTGCACATGCAATGTTTTAATTAATGTTTAATGATTCTTTTCTGATCAGGCTTAAAATCCTCTCTCTGCAAGTGATTACAGGCAATTCTTTAGCTGTAACAAGATCATTGGATAATAAGGATGATAAAGGAAAGCAATTATTTAAATATTAGCAGCTTAATATCAGTCATGACTATCTCCTTGTTCAAGCTTTGTGTCTGATTGTGTTAATACAGGGTAAATTTAATATTAATTTTCATGGCACTGGAATAGAACATAAATACAAGTAGAGTGGAGGTTTCCCAAGGGAGAGGGATTTTCAGCACTTGGTTCCTCTTACTGCCTCACTTCAGTTTATGGTAAAAAAGAGGTAGAACGTGCATATTAATAATTTACCTGGTCACTATAATTGTTAGCATGAAAGTATTTTTCTTGCTCAGTTTGGTTGGATCAGCTTATAAAGCTTTGCTGTATGTTTTGCCATAGGCTCTGGCTAATGGGGAAAATGAACTTATTTGTGGAGCTTCTCTGCTCTGAGGCTTGTCCAGGGCTACATCTTCCATATGCAATAGGGAGCAGCTTCAATAATTTTGATGGACAAAGTACTGTGAAACCACTCAAGTTAGAGTCTACTTAATGACTGATCTGTTCTCTGGTAAGAACTATGCTCGTTTAAGAAAAAACGTCCTATAATTTTGCCAGACAAGTGGAGGAATCAGCTTCTTTCTTGAGAGATTTGAAGCCAAACCACATGCACTTAAGCTCTTTGTGCCAGGATCAATGCCTCATGCTAATACTACAGACTTTGATCTTGCAAAGTAGATGTAATTGAGAGGTAACTACTTTTCCTCCACACTAGCAAAAACACAGATCTTCAAATAATGACTAATGACCTGAAGTGCAGTGATATTTGGAAACATGGAGTTGGCAAAATGCTGTTGTACTGGTTTTGCCTGGGATAGAGTCAATTTTCTTCACAGTAGCTTGTGTGATGCTATGTTCTGAATTTTTGCTGAAAACAGTGCTGATAACACAGGGATGTTTTAGTTATTGCCGGGCAGTGCTTCCACAGTATCAAGGCCTTCTCTGCTTCTCACACTGCCCCACCAGTGAGTAGGCTGGGGCTATACAAGAAGCTGAGAGGGGACACAGCTGGAACAGCTGACCCCAGCTGACCAAAGGGATATTCCCTGCAATATGACATGGTGCTCAGCAATAAAGTCTCTGGGGGAAGTTTATTAGGGCTGCCATTGCTCAGGGACTGTTCAGGCATTTGTTAGCTGGTGGTAAGCAATTGGGGGTTTTTTGCATCACCTTTTTATCTATTTTTTTAAAAAAAATTTCTTATTAAACGGTCTTTGTCTCAACTCATGAGTTTTCTACCTTTTGCTGTTTTGATTCTCTCCCTCATCCCACCAGGGAGGAGTGAGCAAGTGCCTGTGTGTGGCTTAGCTGTCTACTGCGGTTAAACCACGACAGCTGAAAAGAAACAATGCCACAAAATCCCTTTAGATTTTGTTTTTCTTGCTTGGTTTGAATTATGGCCACCTGACTGGCCCTGGTTTGGCACAAAATGCTGTTCACTGAGTCAATTACCAGAGGTCAAGTCTCAATTACCAAAGGTAGTGAAGTGTGAGAAATGGAGGGGAAATAATCCCTCCTTTATTTGCAAAATAAAGCAAAACCGGAGATGACAGAGATTTCATACACCGTAGACCAGAAGACCATGAAGTGAAAGTGTGATAGGGAGCAGAAAGTGGAATGATAGTTGAGGTGCTTTGTGTGAGGGTGCGGAGCACTACTCAGAGGCACGACATCCATCCCATGTACCTGGCAAATTATAAATAGTATCACTAACATTGGAAAAGACTTTTAAGATCATCAAGTCCAACCATCAACCCAACACTACCATGCCCACTAAACCATGTCCTGGAGTGCCACATCTACATGTTTTTCTTACATCTCCAGGCACAATGGCTCATGTAGAGGTAGCAGTGCCTTCAAGCAGGCAGGGTGGTCAATCTTCATGCTGGTCCATGGGAGATGGAGACAAGGTGGCATGGAGTTGAGCTCTGCTTCCACTGACTTGAAGCAGAGCAGGTAAAATGATCTTCAGTCATGCTTTTAGCTCCTTTTTAAAAGCTCTCTTTTTAAAAGGCAAACAGTCAGATGTTCTTCCTCCTTTTATCCAGATGTATATTGTCATATATGTAACCATAGCAACTATGGCTGGAAAAATGATATCTAGTAGTTTTTAAATTGCCTTCAGAATAAGTTTAACAATGAAGCTTGAAAGAACATAATACTTCTCATGGAAAAATAGATGGCAAAAATGAAAGGAAACTTTATTGCTAAACTTATTCAAGACAAAAAAAAATCCACTAAGTGAAGCAATAGCTTCTCTTACTAAACAGGCACTTTTACGTCTCATTAACATTTCATCTTTACCTCCAGGCAAACTATCATTTTTTTGTTACACAATTGATATCTACTATTGTTTACTTACAGTAACTGTTTTTAGATACAAGTTCTTAACTTGGCATGTGCTGAGTTAACACGACCTCAGTTGAGCTTGGTTAAAGGGAGTGTTGGCTGCGTGGCATATGGATTTAAACAAGGACTCCTTCAATTGTATTGTCCATGCTGCTTTGAAAACCACTGCCTGTGCTGAGTCAGTCTTTGAGTCCATATTTACAAAGCAACTTACAAATGGGATTCTCCGGTTTTGTGCACCTGACCTAGAGCAAGGGAGAGATGTTTGAAGTTATGAACACCCACACAAGCAGTAGATGTGGACAGGCTTTTGCTACCCATGGGTGTGTAGCAGATGGGTGCTGTTAAGTTTAAGGACCCGTAATAACCTGCAATTGCTTGCTTTTGGAAATATAAAGTCAAGGCACTTAAATCACTTGAGTGTTTTTGGGAATTCAGGCTGAGCTATACGAAATGCAGCAGACAGTTTACTGCATCGGTAATATTCATATAATGCTTCTTGAAAATGAAGTGGTAGTAAACTAAAGTGCTATGCATTTCTGTGTCAACAGCTTGAGTAGATCTTTGAGATAATGAGTAGATGAATTAAACTTGAAAAAGGTGGAATGTATGCAATGCATTCCTACTCTTTATTTAGAAGGCTTTTTTTCAGGAGAACAAATGAATCTTTATCTATCTCCATGGAGGATCTTTGCACATAAATAAGAAGAATGTAGCTGCTTAAGACTTTAATCTGCCAGAAACTGGGCTTTTAAAAATCAGTCAGTGCGGAGGAATGCTGCATGTGTATGCATATGCTGGAAATGAAGCACTTTATAAAAGGTTTGTTAACTTGGTGTGCAAGTTCACTACTTCAGTGGGAGAATCATAGAATATTTTGGGTTGGAAAGGACCTTTAAAGGTTGTCTAGTTCAAGTGCCCTGCAGTGAAAAGAGACATCTTTAGCTAGATCAGGTTGCTCAGAACCCCATCCAATCTGACCTTGAATGTTTCCAGGGATGGGTATTCTACCACCTCACTAGGAAACCTGTTCCAGTGTTTCACTAAGCTCATGGTAAAAAATTTCTTCCTTATATCTAGTGTGAAAGCACCTGATCAAACAAAATTCCTCAATTAGTTTTAAATAGCTCTAAGGTTAATTGTCTAGTGATGACGATAGGAAGCACACTGCACTTTTTTCTGTAATGACGGTACTATAATGCCTTTTATGTAAAGGAAACAAGCCTAAAATTAACCTAAGGTAGAGAGAGAGAGAAAGACCTCAGGGTTTTTACAGTATGCTCTACAGATACAGAGCAGAAATCATGACCAGCAGTTAGATTTCATGTATAAAGGTCATTTTAATTATAGCAAAGTGTCCAAATGTGAAACATTAAGTTCCTTACTCTGCCTACTGTGCTGGTCTTGTCCAAGGGCACAGGGGAACTATGCAGTTAGTACAAACTGTATAGTTTGGTAATTCTCAAGGAAACGGAAGAAGGTGCAGACAGAGCAGTGCAATGCTGGATCACTGGAGCTGAGCAGCAGCTGTCCTAATTTTGGAGCATAAAATCTTATAGATCTGGAAAGCAACCAGGGTGGTACCAAAGGAAATGGGGAACCTCCTGAGTTAAATGATATATATCAGGAGTGAGGGGAATATGGTAAATCTCTGACATACTGCATCTCATCTGTGACACCTGACCACTTTATATGGATACCTTTATAAATGGATCTGGGTGCTGAGTTTTAAACATCTGTCTTTGACACTTGCCTTAAAATTTATTCCGTCAGTTTGCTGACAGATTAGTTAAAGTTTCCTCATATATTTTCCCCCTTTCACTTTTTGGGTGTCACTTAAGACAACCTTCATTTTTCCTGTTCCACTTCTGTGCTGGCCACAGCCCCTCAGGAGCCCCTTACTTGAGCCTGCCCTTCTGGGGCTTCACAGCTGCTCTTCCCAGGCAGCAAGAGACAGCAGAAAGAGAAGATGCAGCAAGAGACAGTAGAAAGATAAGATACAGCAAGAACTGAATGCACACAGTCCAAGTTGCATGGCTAAAGCAGGCAATGTGTCTTTAGTTACTGGAACGCCATTCATCATTGGGTATTTAAGGAAAAAAATCTCCTCTGATGGATAGGAAGAGGTCCATGTTACTGAATGTGACTTATGCAGGGCTTTATGGATGCCTACGGTGTTTAAGAAATGCTCTGTATCTGCCAAAATATGCCAATAATGAATATATTAGTTGATTTTTGGAGAGAACCGAAAGTCATACATATTGAAGCTATGAATGAAGAAAAATATGATGACATGATTTCATAATGTTAAATTCTGTTCTTTCACTATAGTCTTTCCATTAGTGACTATCATATTTTGACATGAATAGTTGTCTCTTTCTTCATGGAGAATCTGTGCCAATATATTTTGAATAATATGCCTTGGGATTGAAAAAGAATACCAGATAGGAAATCCATAGAAACATTTACTTTTATTGTTCATGTCAGCTATTGTTTAAGAGACATAAAAATGACTGTATTGTTTATACAACAGCACCTGCTCTCAGATAATTTCCAGTAGTGTCATATTTTCATGAGTGATGCTTACTAATATTTTCTTTTTTGTTCCTCAAGAGAATGAATGAGAAAGAGTAAGCATTGATTCATAATTTGGGTAACTGAGTGAATAGACTGAAGTGGGATGAGTGTTGTCAGAACTGATTATTCCAAGGACTTGTTCTTGAAACAAAAAAGATTATAAGGCATCAATTCATCAAAGCTGCAAAAGGCTCTTGGCTTTTCTCTAAGGTGATCTGGATAGCTGAAGTCCCTAAATGCACTTTACTTTGTGGATTTCCAGCAGGCTCTGCTAGCCTAGTAACAATTCCCAGGAAACGTTCTTGCTTCTGAAATGTAGTGGCTTTGCTAATGCAAATGTGGGAAATGTTATGTCGATGACTTATGGTGTTAATGCTGGCTGAGCAATGAAAAGTGCCAAAGTGACAAACCTATCCAAAGAACCAAGACTGTGTAAGTGTTTCTTGTGAACGTGTCAGAAAGTTAGTCTAGCTTTGCTGTTGGCTACATCTCTGGAGATGCTGAGTGGTGGAGGCACTTACTATGCCAGACCTTGATTTGGATGGTTGCCAGATTACCTTTATCCTAAGGGGGCCATCAGAGAGAGGATTTTAGGCCATGTAGTCTGCTGCTGACTGCACATTTGCGTGAGGAACCAATGACTGAACCATAAAAAGTAATGGCAAAAATAGCTGTCACTGTGAGATTTAAATCTCCCT
>NW_010178047.1:0-1540 GCF_000695765.1 Mesitornis unicolor | reverse complement strand
CCTGGTGAACGTGCCTTGGACTTTGTGACTTATTTTTGTTTTTCCCTATTAGGCATTGCAGCTACCTGGTGAACGTGTCTCGGACTTTGTGACTTTTTTTTTTCCCCTCTCTCGATAAACAAACTCCCTTTTAAAGGGCTTTTTTAGTGCCCAAACTTTCATTCTATAGCCAAAAAGCCCATTTTGGGGTCCCGAACTTTCATTCTATGGCCATAACGCTCATTTCTAAGGCCCAAACTCTCATTTTTATGGGACCAAACTCTGATTTCTAGGAGTCAAACTCTCATTTAAGTGCCAAAACTCTCATTTTTAGGGTCCCAGCTGAGATTTTTAGAATAGAAACTCGAATTTTCACGCTCCAAACTCCCATTTTTAGGACTCCAAATCTCATTTAATCGCCTAAAAGCTCATTTTAAAGGAAAACTCCTATTTTTAGGGCCCCAACCCTCATTTAATGGCCAGAAAGCCACTTGTGAGGGCCAATACTCTCATTTCAGGACGCAAACTCATTTTTACGACCGAAACGCCCATTGTGATGGCCCAAAGTCCCATTTTATGGCACAAATGCTTCTTTTTAGAGCGCAAACTCTCATTTTTAAAACCTAAGCTCTCATTTTAGGGTCCAAACTCTATTTTTAGGCTCAAAACTCCCATTTTTCTCTAAACTCGCATTTTCAGGATCTGAACTCTAATTTTTAGTACCCAAACTCTCATTTTCATGCTTTGAAATCCCAGTTTTAGGGCCCAAAATCCTATTTTAGAAACCAAACATTCCTTTTTACTATCAAAACTATGGTTTTTAAGGCACAAAATCGCATTTTTATGGCCCAAACTCCCATTGTAGGACCCAAACTCTCTTTTTATGGCCAAAACGCCCATTGTGAGGACCCAAAGTCTCATTTTTTGGTTTAAGCTCTCATTTTGAGGGCCAAAGTCTGATTTTTAGGGCACAAGCTGCCATTTTTAGCACACAAATGATTAATATTATGGACTGAGCTCTCAATTTCAGGGCCCAAACTCTGATTTTTAGGAGACCAAACTTCCATTTTACGGCCAAAAAGCCCATTTTGGGGGCCTTTTTAATTTTTCGGAGCTGAGCTCCTGCCAGAAGCAAAGAAAATGCAGAGCCAACGTTGGCTTCCAAGACAAGCACTGAAGCGCAGAGCCCAAGGGATTGTGGGGCTATAGAAAAACTTGCAAGCGAAAATTGATCTCAGTAAGAGCTTTCAGTCCTTCCCCTTTCTTGTGGAAGTGGGAGTCTAACGTTTGCCATTTCAGAGCCAGGTGGCAATCGGCTACAATAAAAGCCTGGAGGCAAATGTTGGCTTCCCAGGGAAGCAAAGAAGCCCAGAACCGCAAGTATTCTGGGCCTACAGAAGCGCTTCCAAGGGAAGGTCAGCCTCCATAACACCTTTCAATCCTAGTTTCTTTGGTGCTGGTTCAGAAGCCAGCCTTTTACTATTTCGGAACTAGGCTGCGGCCAGCAGCAAAGAAAACACGGAGCCAACGTTGGCTTCTTAAGAAGCAAAGTAGCGCAGAG
>NW_010178046.1:0-46605 GCF_000695765.1 Mesitornis unicolor | reverse complement strand
TCAATCCGAGAGTTCTGCTCCATTTGCGCAATGTTCCACCAAGAAGAGTTAATTGTCTATTCAAGTACTGACTGCACAGTACTGACCTCTTTTACTAAGGTAGGACAAACACTCATTTGAATTTCAGATGCTTAATCTTCAGCACTAGCAGATAAAGAAAAAAACTCCTTCTACTCACAAGTTAGGCAGATTTATTCTGAAATTAATAAAGTAATTTGCAATGCAGCCTTTCAGATTCATGCAGCATTATATACCTGCATTTAAACCAGTTGTTATAGACTTTGAAGGTCACAGCTCATCTCGTGGGCTGCCTGCATCCTGGTACCCAGAAGAATGAAGGGATACTGAAGAGGTGTTTATAACTTAGTTAAAACATTCTCTTTTGCAGTTCTGTACAGATGAGTGCAAACAGAAGAACAGATAATCAAGGAGTTTATTTAAATTATATTCAAATCACACCTTTGTTTCCTTATATATTTCTGTAAGTCTCTGAGGGATGAGGAAGAAGGCAGCAGAACAGGCATTTCTGCTTTCCCTGTCAAACTATCTGTGGTGGTTGGCTGAAGGACATCCACAGAGACCAGGATGGAAGCAAGACCAATCTTGAAAGAGATGGGAGGCCTTCAACCAGGAGCCAGGCCACTAAAGCTGCTCAAGACTTCACCATCATCAATTCTGGCATTAGAGCACGCTAAGGAAAGCCACTGGGGCTTTCCCTGGGGCACTGCTTGGAATCACTGAGCAACCAGCAGCGTCCTGCAGATCCAAGGGGAGTGCAGGGCAAAGGGATGCCTGCATGGGTCCCTGTGGGAGGGGGCTCAAAGCATGGGCACAGTCAATACCGCCCCCATGTTACAAAGCTGTTCAGGACTTGGCCTCGCAAAATAACTCAAAAGGATGTACCTACTGTCTCCATTTACCTTAACTATTTAATCCAAAGTGAATTTACTCATCTAAGGGGAAGACACTTCAGGTTCAAATAGCTTAGATACCTGCAGGGACTTAACAGCTCTGCAAAACTAATGAAAAGTCTAAAATCGTGCTTTCTCCAGTGCGAAAAGTTCCTTTTGTCATAAGATATATAAATATTAATTCTATTAGAGGTTCAAACTCTGTTTTTTAATTTTCTTCGTGACTCTCTTAGTCAGTAAGCTCCACAATGCTTCCATTTCCCCAATGAATTTTTAAATATTCTACAGAAAATAGAAGAGCTTCATTATCTTTCTTATTCTTATTATTAAAATAATTTCATTAATAGGAAGAAAAGGAAGGGGTTTCATTTTTCCTCAGAGGGAAAATGTGAAATGAATAAAATATAATACATAACAGATACTAATTTAAAACACGAGCATTTATACTGATTTTAGGCTGAAGTGCTTCAATTTATTCCAGTGGAGTATAGCTGAGTTCAGACTTTTAGGAATGTGACCAGAATTGGTACTTAACAAAACATGACCAGAATTTGGACTTAACCCTGAGGTCAAGTGAAAGGATCTTACCTTAATTACAATGGGAATTTGTCTCCAACAGGATTTTACAACTTCTTTAAGGGCTTTCTTTGTGCTTGTCACAACAGTGACATGAAGTGTGAGCACAACATAACAAAGGCTTAAGAGAACAAAACAAGGACAGTATAGGTTATTCATTATCAAAATAACAGAAGACAAGACTATTTATTACAAGGTTGGGAAAGAGATAACCTTATTTTTGTAAAGGACTTTGTAACTTTCTTCTGTCTTTGCCCTTCTTGCACTCAGTCATGTTGCTAAACGCCCACCACTGCAAGCTTACGGATGATCAACGAAAACTCCAAAATGAAACATGTTCCCGTGGATCCTATTTAAAACTGATTATTAAATGTGTCACAGTCTGCTTGTGCCTTTGTGTGCCCAAGCAGAAGCCCATTGCAGGGATGTCTGTGACTATCACTAAGCTCACAGAGATGGGCATGTAAAGGTATTTTACAAACAAGTAACTCATTTTTTCAGCTTCACAAAATATCACAACTGTATATGCTTATGTTGTTAACATTGTCTCAGTGATGAATAATTAATATGGATAATAAATAATTATCATGATAATAAATAATGTCCTTGTTTTGTATTACATTTTTCACTTTAAAACTCCAGTGCCTTGTGTATGCATATGTTCACACAAATGTCTGCCACAAAGTATTTTATCAAGGTTCCCATCAGTAAAAAAGCTGCCTCCTGAGTCATTTTCAGTGATTCTACAGAGCAGTCTCAACTCTCATAAGCTCAAATTTCAAATTACTTGGATCCGATATGACTTTTTATGATCACAGCCACCCTTCTTTTTTCACCTTATAAGCCACTATTTTCATCAATGAGAATTCTTAAAAACAACACAGTTGAATAAAGTTGAAAAGTGTCACTTTGAATAAAAGGGAAGATACAGGAATATGTAAGAAGCTAATGATTCAAGTAGGTCATATTATTACTCAAATCTGCTTCCTCTACAGACTTGTCATATATATCCTCTCTCACTAGTAATACTCAGTGCAGCTAAGAGTGTTACAAAGGAGCACAAGAATCTGATGAGGTTGGGAGCCCTGTTTTCTTAAAGCATAAACTGGAAAATGTGTATACGTGTCCACCATTTAAACAAACACTACATTTTTTACTCTGAGCTAATCCATTACATTTTTGTGTATGCAGAAGCTGAACATCTTTATAAAAACAAGATGTTGATAAACATTGATAAAGCTGTAGGACTTAATATTTGCTTGATGTATTTGCATTACAAACAGATGTATTCATCTGCTTTAAACTTTCCTGAATTCAGACAGCAAAATTTGGTACAGAAATTGCTATCCCTTCACAGAAGCAAAAACAAATGCTCAGTGATGGTGTTTATGGTCCATTGTACATCATGAGAAGTCAGCAGGGAAACTCTTGCCACTGGAACACTTGCTTTATGGACACATACAAAGTTACTGAAGGGAAGAGAGGATCTATTACTAGCACTCGTGATAAGACTTACAGTTGAGGAAATTGAATAAAATACTGCTGAATATGCCAGGAATGTAGCATTTGATTATGCTCTCTTCCAAAGAGATAATAGTTATTACACTGACAGATAAGAACAAGGAAAGGGTACGAAAGATGTCTCTGTGATCCAGAAATGCATCTGTAAGAAAAGTTTCAGAACCTTTTCCTCCTGATTCTTACCATTGCGTCTATCCGGTACCAGTGGGAATTGCTGTTATTCCCATTTACATCCTGCTCATTAGTGAACGGAAAGGAGTGAGTCTAAAGCCATCAGTGACTTTCAAATGAGACACTTGGCAGCAGAAGAGTCAAGCACCTGTGCTCGAATGCAATGCAAAGGACTTCTAGTGATTAAGATCTCTGGCAGAAAACAAGCAGAGTTTTTAAGACTGAATTGGGACAACGTCTCTCAAGAGACATAATAGACCTGGTGAGGGGTAGAGAATGGACTTTCAGGCTCCTTCTGCTCTTATTTTCCAATGGTATATGAAATACTGAGTAAAAAAGGGGTAGAGTATTTCAGCAGAGGTAAGCTGAAGTAAATTCTGTTTACTTTTAGAACAGCAACTCACAAAGAAGCCATAGCATGATGCTAGAAAGCTAATTAAACTGCCTTTTTCCTTATGACCTTGGCAAACAGATACCAGTGCAACTTAGGTCTTCATAGCCTAAGGTTCTCCATATGAATTTCTTGAGTTTGAATTTGCCATATTTCCTCAAGTTCTTGGCTTCATTAAAACTGGAAAAGAGGTTTTACACATTAAGGGTCTTCTTCATGGCTTGACTTCATCACCTTGAACGGATGAACTCACTAGAAAGTAAGGCGGAAATTAATTACAACATTTGCATAATAACATATATATGTAATATATGTTTATAATTATACTATTTATAAATATGTGAATTGCACAGCCACAAACGTAAACGCATGGGAGGAAACGGCATTCACAGAAGAGCTGGGCCTTACTAATCAAGCCCCTAACACAAGAGTTTCACACATTTGCACAACAAGTTGAAGTTATGAGACAGAAAACAGATCAAATACGAGAAAAAGCCTTCCTAACAGCATTATGGTGGCTGATGACCCCCAAAGAGGTGATAATTTCAGCATTTAAAATTGTTAGTGGTACATTGCATCAGTATGTCCAGGAAACAGACTCTTTTCTCTTTTCAGGGAATTACTTCATAACAATTTGTTTCTCAGCTAAGACTGCATTTTGTGAGAAAATTAATATACTGCTTTTACTTATTCCATCTTGGTCCCTGTCAAGGATTCAGCCAGTGCCCACAGTGGGAAAAAAAATATAATAATTAAAAAAAAACCCAACCAAACACAAAATCCAAAACAAAAATTAAAAAAGCAGCTACAGATTTAAAATACAAAGACCCATATGGCAAGCAAATCAGGGACTCCACTGAATTTGATTCGCTAAAAGATAATGCAAGATGTTTCCCTTTAAAATCTGAAAGAGGTTGCTGATATTTATTGAGTTTGCTGGTCCATAAAGTTCACCCCAACTGAGAAAACATAGAGAGGCAAGGTTAGCCACAGTGCTCAGCGTACTTATGAAAGGTCCACAAACTTTCCTGGCTGCTCCACCAGGGAAGGTAAGCCAGGAGCTGAGGGCAAAGGCAAGGCAATAAGGCATCAAGGCAGGACTGTTACCAGTCAAGAGGTTCCCAACAACAGTTTGGATACAGCAGGGATCAGAGCTGGAAGCAGACACATCTACAACATAGCTCAGGCCAGGGCTGGGGACTCTGGGCTGTGAGTGCCCTCACTGGGGCACTGAGTTGCCTGTCCAGAGCTCTAAGACTGCTACAGTGATATCACTAGAAGGCAAAGAATAACAAAAAAATACAAGTAAAGCAAACCCTCCTTAGCATCTATAAAAGCTATCATTTCTCCACTTGGATGTCTTCTTCTTGAAAAGACAAGAAGGTCTTCCAGAAATACCACAACGCAGTTGTGCAGCGTATTTATGAGGGTCTGATAAAGAGATTCAAATGATCACTTGAAAGCCAATCACCTTTCTTGAGGTTTGAGAAAGTCAGGTTCAACACTTTATTTTCTTTTCCAACTGTTTCAGAACTTCCTGTTCCCAAAGCAGTTGAGGAGAGAGCATATATAGATTCTCAGGAGGAAAAGAAAGTAGGTTCTTTTGCATTTACCATTCAACTCCAGGCCTGCTCAGAAAAGATCTAAGCAAAGTTTGGAATTTTCAGCACTTGCCTGAACTGAAGTGACCTCTTCAAACTTTGAAGTTTTCTCATTACTTTAACAAACTGAAGTCTAACTTATGCTTCATGCTGATACAGTAATTGAATAATACCTCAGAGGACTTGCAGAAAGTGAAAATAAGTTCCTAATGTGGTTAGGGAAGTTTTTTGCTTCAAACATGTCCCTTCTAGAGTTTGCTGGGTTCATGAAGGGGGCCCACAATTAACTGTTGGTGTGAATACAGCAGCAAATTCTTTCTGTGTGCAAAGAGCTGAACATAGAAACACATACCAGGTTTCCTTCTAAGCAATCAATCCCATGCCACCAGCAAAGACCCAACGTGCAGAACCACATGTATAGATCATATTCAGATAACAGCAGCCCAGACAGTTTCTTCACCACACATGCAATTGCACTTATCAAGTTGAAAATGAGAGGGTTTTAGAATCTCAGACTTTCCTAGATTGATTTTTTTAAAGTGCTGGTCTATTAGTGTACAACAACAAACCACATCAAGCATGTGCAGCAGGATCACAACACTAGGGAAATTGTATTATGAAGCGATAGAAAGCCTGTTAAAAATTACACTATTTTGAAGTCCTTTCCCAGAAGTAAAAAATAAAATTGTACACTGGTTTTCACATTAATTTTATAACCTTGTATTATGTTACAAGGTGTAGAACAAGCAAGACAGCTCATAGGCCACATAACATATGCAGTCTCCTTGCTGTAAGGCTTGCTGTGGGTAACCTGAGAGACAGATGAACTTACCTGAAACTGAAAGCTACTTTCTTCCTAAAACAGCCCATAGAGTTTTCTGCCACCAAATCACATCTAATCTTCTGATGGGCCAAGAGCTGGAGGAGAAGCTGTGAGAAGGCTTCAGCAACTTCCTAGGCAGAAATTGCCTAGGTCTTTTCTTTTGGTGCAAGGATGTCCAGTGCATCCCATAGACCTGCACAAATGTGCTTAAGTCAGTTACCACTGGGAAGTAACAAAACAAATGAGGGTTCTGGGTGCTGCTGGTACAAGCAGGGTCTCCCACTGACCCATCTGTTGGCTGCAGCCGTGATTGCTGCCACAGAAGACCGAAGGGGAGACAAGCCTCCATAAGGTCAGTGGACAAGCTTTGCTGTCCTCTTTTGCTCTACTACTGTTAAACCAAGAAACAAAGAGAACAAACTTCACTGCAGGATTGCCAGTCATTTCTTGTACCATTTCTCCTAACAGCTGGATTTTCAGTTGTTCTTTAAAGAAGCTTATAGTATCCTCTTGGATTTTCCTCCAGGCCTCTTTCTTCTGCTGCCTGCAATAGAACTTTTGTTCTTTTTCTATTTTCTGTCTTTGTGCCAGCTTAAACCCACTTCCTATAACTTATACATTCCCACATCAACATGTGAATAAGTATTTCTAATCCCCTTTGTGACTGTAGAGAAACATCTAAATAGAGCCTAACTGAAATCAGATTCTCAAAGCAATCATTGATTAAATATTGACTCAAGGATTTTTATACTTAAGCACCTATCCTCACTTAGTGAAATCAATGGCATATGTCATTCCCAGAATTGCACCAGAATTTTGGGTGTTGCAAGGTGTCCAGAAGTAGCAAAGGATATCTGTGGGCATAATCAAAAGGGGATCTATGGTTTGATGAAATTGAGGGTTTAGTTTCTTATAAGCACTCCCGCTAGAAGGCCAAGCATGTGTGATTCCTCATGTGGATTTGCATTCAACAAGAGTCCTTCTGAGGATGGATAAATGGGAGGGTTGCAGGGGTTGAGAAGTTTGAGGGGGGTGCTTTGTCTCCACAATCTGCTCCAGATGCCAAAATATCTTCCTGTGGCTTTCCACCAGAGCAGTGTTTTCCAAATTTAATAAGAAATACAGATGGAGGAGGCTGTATGACTTTAAGCACCCTTTAACAAAAGAAGGCATGAGAAGAAAACTTCAGGGTAGGGCCATTCAGGCACTAGAGGAAAAAGCACTCTATAAAAGGCCAGTGTGATGTGGTTTGTAAAACTTTTCTGTGCAAATAATTAAACTGATGTTAAAAAAAAGTATTTGGAACAATATAAAACTTTCATCTATGATCTTTTCCAAGATTCAAATATCCCTCTGAGGGAAGGAAACTTGTCTCTTACGCCAAATGTATTGCTAGCAAAACCAAGTCCATTTTTTTTGTGAAAAAACCAGGAAAAATACAGAAGCCAATTTCTACTGTAAAGGACATGACATGGTAGAAAGGATATTTCCCAGGTAGGTAGAAATTGCCAAAGTTCTTTTGTAAAATAAAAACCAAAGAAATAAATTAAAATTTTCAATCCTAAAATGTTTCAATTATTTTCATGAATTAGCCAAATGAAAGCCTTATGAGAATCAAGATCATGCAAGGTTCATTTGATCTCATTGGTAACTCCCACTCATATTAAAGATGACTTTTTTGGTTCTGTATCTCCTGGCAAGGCAGTACACTTGTGGCTGTTCTATGTTTATTCCACATTTTCATCACGGTTGGCTTCAGACTTGCAGCACACACATCACTGCACAATGTTCAGTGTAAAATTGTATATGCTTTTCTCTTGCAATTCTCTCTTCAAATATTTAGTCAAAGGTTCAGGATCTTTGCTTTCCTCCCCGTACATTTGCCACAGGAACAACCACAACCTGCAGACAGAACAAGAAGTGGAAGTGATGGGCTGCAAACAGTGCCAGAGCTGAAAGGGTCCAGAAAAATTATTTTCCTCCCACATGCTGCTGCCTGCACAGGCAGAGCCAGGAAAAAAGGAGATCAAGAGGGAGAATACAAGCAGCAAATCTCTGTCACCAGTACTATCTGATATTTTCTCCTGTCTTTTAAATTGCAACTAGAACTCAAGACCCGTTTAGAAGTAAAGCTAGTTTTCATGTGACCACTGATATTTATTCCCACATTGTTCTGAATTTTAAAAAAGACCAAAAAATCCACTTATTTTTAGCATTTGGCAGCTCTGACCATGAGCTTTTAAAGTTTTACATTGTAGAGATTTGCAATTTTATAATGTTCTGTGCTTGATAAAAACCTTATGACTGCTGACCTAGCTGGAATGAAGTGGAAATGCCACAACATAGAAAGATTTTATAGAAATATTTATAAAAGAAATGGGATGACAGACAGAGAAAAAGAGTGAGACTGATCAATGGCTCTTTCAGTTGCTTCACAGTTTCTAAAAATAATACCTCTTTTGTGCTCCATGGTAGTTTTTATGATAGCAAAGATGAAAACCAAAAAGCATTGATTTTATAATGTACATAGTTTTACAAAATCTTCCCACACTAAGCTCCTGCAGGCACTTAGCCATAAAACGACACAAGATGCTCTTCACTTCAGATAGTAGCAAGCAGGTTCTCCCAGGGAAGTAATTCTGTATATTGCTCTGAAAGACTCAAGGCACACAAAGGCAGCACTGGAGTAAGGCAAACACAAAATTAATACCAGGTTACCCTGACACAGACTGGCCATAGTTTCTACTCAGATACAAGCCTCAATGAAGAGGCAACATTGATTGCAGCTGTTACTTCTGTATCAATCTGCTTCCTCAGGTAATGATATTAATGACCCTAAATGTGTGTTGTGCTCATTAGTCAAAATTACATATTTGAGTTTTCAGAAACTGTTCTGGTATTGAGACGGGGAAAAATGGAGGAAAAAAAATACCAAAATACCGAGTTCAAAATTAGTGGGGAAAAAAAGATTAATTAAATATTTCATTCACAGTGCTTTTTCAACATTTATTTCATTAGGAGAATGGGAAATAATATTTCTGTGTAGGTCTAAACTGATTCTTTTAACTTGTTGTATTTAGAATACTAAATAAATTAGTCAGACAGTAACACCACTCGTTTCATTCTACCAATTCATTTATGCCGGTGAAAATAAGCATTCAGATGGATGACATTTAAGCAGAAGTGTCTTACAGACCATTCTGACTTCCCACTTCTCCAAAGGAGTGCACCAATTAAGGAACACTTCCCAGCAGCAAGCAAGGACCTGCTGTACACCAAATAAACAGGCAGTGTGTTTCTTTCAGAAATTTCTGCATATAGAAGTAGATATTTTTGGTAATAAAACTTATACAAAGTTATTTCTCAGAAATGTACCATGGAAGGGAAAACAGCAGAGTACAGTAAAAAGGTAGTATCAGAAACCAAAATTTGCCACAATGAAAGGTTTTCAAAAAGTGCTTCGATCCTTTCATTTCACAGTGATCTGTTGAAAATAGAGATGGTCTCTGTTTTTGAAAGAAAAAAACTAGTTAGACAAGACAGCGCCATAATTTAAAGTTTTTCTTTTCTCCCTTGTGCTGCTGAAACTAATGATGGACAAAAGTGAGAGTGAAAGACTATGCAAGTTCTTCTGTAAATGGTACATTTTGCTTCTGGTTAGAAACATGCCTGTTTGGTTTCATATTTTTAAAAATTACTCAAAATCTAAAGTGAAACACATAAGCAATAATATATTTGACAGGGTCAATCAGCAGCCACCTCACTTTTTGAAAATAATGCATGTCGACCCTAATCTATTATATAAACTTTCTTCAACACTGAAAAAAAATTCCATATTAATAAGACTTATCCTTAAATAACACATTGAAAAAAT
The DNA here is from genome assembly GCF_000695765.1 of Mesitornis unicolor. Taxonomy (NCBI): domain Eukaryota; kingdom Metazoa; phylum Chordata; class Aves; order Mesitornithiformes; family Mesitornithidae; genus Mesitornis; species Mesitornis unicolor. Next base: position 36,737 of record NW_010178046.1, on the reverse strand, counting down.
ATACAAAGATTGATGTAATTTTATCATTTTTATAACATACCCTTAAGCTGTGAAAAAGTAATCCATATTTCATCTTCTCATAATTTACATTTTCATTTAAAATGTTTTATTGCCTTCTATTAAGTCTTATGCAAAGAGGTGAGCTAATTTTAACATTAAAAAACATTTATTACTGAACAGGATTCAAGGCTCAGTATGGAAATATTTCTATGGCAATGAAATTTAGAACCTTGTCTGGACAAATGTAAGATTTATTGGAAGGAAGGAAATATTGTGATAGTTTGGAGTAACCTTGGAATGTGATTTTCAGAAAACATTTCTGTAGTTACATAGAATAGTACACTGCATGTCTTTTATGTGCCATCAAGTTATAGCACTATAGTAAACGTGTGAAGACTGAAATATAAAAGTTATGTTCAACTGAAACTAAAAAAAATATCTATACAGAAAAAGAAAAGCCTGGGAACTTTCCAGAGAGGGGGCTAAAGAGAACTAATTTTTTTTAATTCCTGGTTTTAAAATTTTTCACAAAACAGAATACCAGAAAGAAGGTAAAAAGGAAATTAAATAAAATGGGTGGTTTGTTTTTTTAATCTTAGCATCAGTGAGCAGAAGAGATGAGGCAATGTTTATTTGTAGGAATGAACAGAGTCCACCGCACGCTCTCCATAAGATCTTTGGACAGGTCAAATCCGTAAGTTTTCTGTTTCCTTAACTTCTGCAGAAGAGACTGGGGAACAGGAAGTAGTCATACCACCTGGTGATAGCATAAGTTAGAAGAGCAATTTCCCAAGATGTCCAATTAATTAGTCCCCAGAAATCCTCACCTTCAGGTGAACTGCTTAATTAATTTCCCTAACCTGTGCCTCTGGCAGAGGCTTGCTCTTGCTGCTCATCTCCTGCAGCCTTTCGGCACCAGCACCCCAGCTGAACACCCAAGGAGTAGGGACTGCTCTTCTTGCCCCATTTGATCATGCTTTATCAGTGGCTTTGAAAGCGCAAACAAGAAATGCTGCGTAATCACAAATTGAGGAGGTTTCTACTGTTTGAAGCCCAAACATTTCAGCATCTTTCGAATTCCAGAAGCTGAAAACTAAGTTAAATGAAGACCTGGTTGAGTGCTGCAGTGACCATGATGCTCACATTGCCAGGGTGCCAGCACTCAGCACATGCACAAGCTGCATGGACAGAAGAGGATTTCGCAGGCAGCTGTTTGCCCATGGGTTGATCATGGTTAAACTCAGTAAGAGGTGACCTTTCTGTGACAACCCAGCAGAGCTGAAGGAAGAGAGGCAGTGGAAGCAGCCTGCCCTGTCTGCTAAGATGCTCTGCCAAAGGGCAGTTATGGTGTGTTTGACGCACAGTGATTTTGTATGGAAATGTCTAGACTTCTGAGCCCAACCAGAGCCAAGCAGCCTTACCTGAGCCATCTTTGTCTCACAGGCACGTGGCTCAGTCCTTAGGAGACCTTTCTGGCTGTCTTGATTTGTACCTATTTCCCTCTTCTAAGGTTTTGTAAACACAGTCCTAAGGTAAATGCTTGAAATTTGCATTCATGGCCTGATAATGCATGGTGCCCACTGACATCTCAGATGTTAAAATGAGAGTGCTGCTGTGCCAGACATCGTGGGCACAACAAAAAACACAGCAATGCTCGATGTTTTACTTACCTTCTCCACCAAGAGTGGGTCTGCCAGAAAATCTGGCCACATTTTGCAGGATTAAAGCCCATACAATTCAACCTCTGCTGACACTTCCACTGCTTCATGGAGCTTTGCATATGCTTTTGAAATTACACAGTTATTTTAGAGTCTTGACCAGATCTAAGAAAAACACAATCCATTTACTTGCAGCCTGCTTAAGCAATTTTTCCAGCTCAACACCTTTCAACAAGACAAAGGCTACCTCACTGGTGGGCTGCCCACTTGCCCAAGCAGGCAGGACTTCCTGCAGTGCTGTGTGAACCAGTGGCAGTGCTTGCAACTTTTGGGCCAAGATGAAGAGTGTTGATAGTCTACAGTAAACATCCCTTTTCCTATTATTATCATGGGCTGTATCCCCGAGTGCAATCTCAGCTGCAGATTTCAAAATAACTTGAAGTAAATGCTTTCTGTCACTGGTATGAGCATGTAAGAAAGCAAAAATGCTAGCAATATTGTGTGCAGCTTAACTGACTAAATGAAACAGGGCCATGCTGTTAACATCTGCCTTCCTCAATATGCCATGTATTTATGAAATTTCTGAGACTCCCACACAACATAGCATAAGAATAAGGGCAAGAAAGAACTTCAGGTGTGTGAGAGCCATCTTTTTCTACTCCCTAGTGGTGTTTATTTCATCATGTCTCTCAGCCAGGTCTGTTCACATCATATGCATGTATGCTTATTTTGGTAGGCTCCCAGACTGATAGCAATTTGGGAAGAGCTGATACCTTTGAGGACTTTTGTCAGTCATGTTCTTGGTATCATTCCTGTTTCATTGTTAGGAGGACTTTCTTTCAGTACAGGAAGACTTCTGCCATGATTCATGGATTTTAATATTCAACTTTCCCAAGGACAGGATGTAGACTGCCAGATTAATTTCATTTGCAATTTAAAATTTACACTGACTGCTTGTCTTCGTCGTTGTACTGCTGATGTCTCAGTCTCTCCCAAAGACAGTAATGTTTTCCAGGACAGAGTAGGACTCTTTGGATTCCCTGTGTTTAAAACCCCTGTTTAAAATAGCCTCAAGGTAAGATTTAATTACTTCCAAGAGCAGCCAAAAACTCCTTGACAAGGAGCCCACCAAATTATTTCCTGGTCCTCAGGCAACTATATGTCTTTTAAGCAAGAATGCTTTTGAAATCTCTTTTAAGCCAGACCAAAGTTAACAAATTATATTGAAACACATATACACATTCCCTCAGAAAAGGTGGTGTAGAGGTCAAAAGCCCACCCTCCTTTTTAAGCAAAACACAGCTAAAAACTTGAATTTCAGCTGAAACCACCAGGATTCTCACATTTGCTAATCATTCACAGTCTGAGATCATGTACACTTCTGAGAATAAATCATACAGTATTCTAGTACTGCCTGAAACAACACATGTATTTTGAGAGGGTTTTTTTACCCGTTAACTTTTCACTTAGATACAGGCCTAGCCACATCTGGCTAAAGTATGTCATCATCATTCAGATGTTTATAGTTTCTTGAAAGAGCCTTCCCCTATACTCAGTGTTGTGCTTTCAAATGCAACCTTATAATTTTGCTTGTTGCAACGGCCAAAAAGTATTTTTCCAATTCACCACCTTCTAAGAGTGATTTTTACCTGCTAGGATAAGTAATACATTAAGCAGATCATTATTGATTAATAAGCCTTGAAAGGTTTGTAAAGGATATGGAAGACACCAATGGCTGTCTAAATATCAGATAATGCTATAATAAATAGCTTATGAGACTAAAGAAATGTCCTGAGTTCCCACTGTATCATGCCTTTTCTGCACTGAAACACTTATTCAAGTGTGTACATGGAAACAGTCCCAGAAAGCACAGTTGAACAACAGCCACAAGTAAATGTAAACACAAAGACCATCATCCTCCTTACACCCTACTCAGCATAAAACATAGAGTTAACACTGTACTACAACACTGTTAAAAGAAAAGGAAATACAGCCCCTTTTTTCTCAGAATAGTGTTCCACGTTATCAGAATAAGCTGTGTGAAACTGAAATCTGAGTAAAACAGCTCAAATATTCATTTTGCAATAAGGTCTATGTGGAGCAAGAGAAGTGAATAATTTCCAGAAATATATTGAACAAAACCAGTTGGTTTACTTATGGTTTCCTGATTTAACCATATTTTAGCCTCCTAGGAGAACAGATAAACAATAGTTTCAAGTAAGGAGCAACCAGTCTCAAGAATAGGAGAAGAGACTTTAAACTATTATTGCAATTATGCATTAACAACTTTATATAATTTCTTTTAGTGTATTTCAGGTACTTCCAAATTCCTAGCTACTTTCACTCAAGAGAATTAAGAATTGCAAAAGATAACAGCTGTTCTGTTTCACTATCACACTGCAGAATGTGTTTTAAAGGTAATGCTAATGCTGTTGAGAATGTCACAACCGTAATTTCAATCACAGGAAGTGCTGGTGTTGATAATATAGCGGATGAGATGCAAGCCAAAACAAAGACACAAATCTATTCTATCTGTTCAGAGTGTGTACCCAAGAAACCAAGAATTTAAACTCAAGGGGTAAACCACTTGTAAAAACCAAAGTGAGAATTCTTTTTGAGTCTTGGCTGCTCTTGCTGGTTTTTTGTTTCATCAGAGGAAGCACTGTTTTGGCCCTGAGGTTAAACAAATCCAGAGAAACAATCCAAGAATCCAGGCTTCTCCTGCTCTGACCTTGGCTGCTGAAAGCACACCTCCGCCCCCCCTTTCCAGTTATTGCAATGATTCTTGTAAACCAGGAATCTTACTTCCAGATTCTTCAGTTTACAGGAATTGAACAAGTTTGCACTTATGCTCATCAGTGCAAGACAGCTGGATGTACATGGGCTGGTCTTTTCAGAAGGAGGAAGCCTTTCAAGTTCTCTGTGGGTGCATTATGATAATTAGGTTATATCATTCTTGCTGTCTCTATACCATTGCTTCAAGGCATAAAAATTCCTTCCTCTTCAGGTTCTCACAACACACCTGCTTGGATAAACCTCAACTTCTCTGAGAAAAAAAACAACTTCACAGAAACTTTTTCCTTTGGCCCGCAACTCCGTCTTTTCCCTGAGGCCAACTGGCAAGGCCATATCCTCCTCAGCTGTCTGAGTAACGCCCAGTAATCATAATTACCAAGCAACTAATTATTTGGGCTGATGTAGGTCTCTAGTGGAAAATCAGCAGAAACATAAGTTCATTTCTGATCTTCAAGGTAAGTTCTATCCGACAGAAAAATTTAAAAAGCACTTCCCCCTTACCCAGCGAATGAGGACAGGCAGTAGAAACTTTTTGCTAAACAGTTTCCTCCACAGATTAAAAAGAAGAGAACCATCTTCCTGTGCAGGGGGAAGCCTTTGTGGACATCAGAACCGAGGTGTGGTTGGGAAGAAGGAACACCCATTGCCATCTTACTTTTGGCAAGAAATGGTCAAAGAAATATTTCTTCAAAACAAAGCCAAGAATTTCTGGGCTTGTTCAAAATGCAGTAACAAGTGATTAGTGGCTCTACATTGGTTATCTCAGTTGATGCAAAATAATTTCCCTAGTTGGAAAAGGTACAATTATTTTAAAAATCAGTGAATTACATTATGCATATGAGAAATATTATGCAGCTGTATAAATTATCATGAACTTGCTAGTAATTTTCTTTATGGCTAAATTGCTTAGAAGCAACATACAAACAAAAGCATAACCAGTGTAGACAAACTCACCAACAGAATGTGGCTAAGAGTAACAATTCCATCTGGGAGTTGGTCTGGCAACATCTGCAGGTGGATGTCCGACCTGCAGGTCCAGCTAGACATCACAGCAACACAGAGAGCCAGCCTCGTGTCACGTGTTTCATTAATACAGCCTGAGGAAGGCAAGAAACTATTGCCTATTACACCTGTAACCAATTATGCAGTAAAGAATGGAGTTTTGGGAGTGGAATATTCCTTGCCTTGACCTCTTCATTCCCTTCTGCATGGTATGGTTTTTATGCAAGTCAAAGTAATCCAGTACTGGGTGTTTAACTCATGCTGTGTCACTGGAATTAATGGGATTGCATAGTGCAACGAGGGTGGACAAGAGAGACTTCGTCACTCTGTTATCAACATTTTTTTTTCCAATTACCTCCCTCATGCTGAGTTCCTTTCAGTCACACAGGCTTTTGCCAGTAACAGAAGTTGGTCTTGGATGAAAGGATTAGTTTCCACGCTTCCTGTGATCCCAAATTTCACATGGGCATAAAATATTAAATAAAATCAAGCAAATAATTCACGATAAACAATTTCTCTCTTCCTAAATATCTCCCAAGAGAACATACTTTCCTCACTGTTATTCAAACATTAGTCTAAATTATTTTTAATTTTATTATGTCAGTTTTCAAGAAGTAGCTGGAACTCAAGAGTTATACACTGTTTCTACATGGTGACTTTGGGGGTTTGTTTTTGTTTGGATGGTTGGTTTTGGGTGGGTTTTTTTAAGCAAAAGAATTCAAAGTGGAGGAGTTGCATTTATTTATTTAATAACCACAGCAAGTACACTGCCCCACTGTGTCCACGCACCCCTGCCGAGCCCTGCTCTCCAGTGTCCCATAGCCCTCCCCAGCTGGGTGTCAACCCCAAAGGTGCTAAGGGTGCACTGCTTCCCATTGCCTCGGCCACTGTGTCCTCCAGGGGAGGAGGGTGCTTGGCAGAATCAGCCCTAGCAGGGACTCCTCACAACAGCCACAGGTTACACTTTGGCCCTCCTGGACTTGGAAGGATGCGAGCTCCTGCTGCTTCAGGGAAGACTTGTGAAATACAGTCAGGGGTCTTGAAGTTCTTTGTAAATAAATGTGAAAGAGATGTGAGCACATCTCAGACAAATTCATTAAATTTCTGGCTAGGCTTTGTAGCAGTGTTTTTCCAATATTATTTCAAATAAAAGATCAATGTAAAGCGATCAGGACTTCATAAAATAATTTAACATCTTCAGCTACCTATGTATTTACAATGTAACTTGCAGATTAACATCTTACTCCAAGATTCCCTTCTGGAAAAAGATTTGGCTAAAATTTCCTTGATTCTTCATGAACTTCAGTTGTATAGATGTTCTGAGGGCCCAAGATACCCTTTCTGCAGAGATAAAGTGTTATTTTATCTGTCCTCATATCACCCTACAGGCTTTGTTCAAGATTTGATGAAGTGTTATTGCATCAACAAAATAACTCCTTTGCAAAATGCAGCACTTAAAGCTATTACAAGAGCTGCTACGATCTGGTTTGCACCGTTCATTTTGAATATGAGTATAGATTGGTACAATGCCTCATTTGTCAGTCTGCTGAACTGAAAACCCCCTTCTTATTTAGCAACAGAAAACTCAATACCCTTCAAAAGGGAAAAAAGTAATAGTAAAGCTATTGTTTTCTATTACCAAGAATCTGGGTTAAGAAAGCAAGTACTTTTTCAGATAGTAGAGGGAACAAAGTTAGGACTTGCCTTTATACTCTCACTTGTACGAAAACCAGATATAAAAAAGGAGATATCATTATTTTTCTCAAAGAGATTAATTTTTCTCCTGGACTGAAATAGTTGGTGTCCACTTGCAGAGCCGGAGAAAATGCATCTTTAACAGGCTTTGGTTTCTCAAAGATAGAAGCATCATAAAATCTGAACATTCAGTGTTCATCTGATGTTTAGAGAAGTAAAAGAGCTGAAATATGTCTACAGTTGGCCACAGAACATACATGAAGCAAACCATTGACCCTATCTCAACCACAGTCCCCCGATGACTTTTCTTTCTCTCCTTTCTCTCTTTCTAATCTTTGGAGAGCACTGCTCTTGAATAAAAGTCAATTACAAAGATTTTCAGAGCCACCACTCACACTGCCAGTTCCTGGCACAGCACTGGGAGAGGTGATCACCCTCAGGGACTCACCAGCACACAACCCAGGGTTTCTACCTCCAGTCCTCTGTTGGTGAAGGGGTTCATCTGAGGGAAAACAGGCCTGGCAGTGACGTCTGCTGCTCAGACTGCCTCACGTGATTTTCCTGGTGACTGTGGGAGGTAAGGGAGGAGCACATGAACTGTGCTGTTGGCCACCCATGCTGTGTAGCAACATGGGGCAAAAGAGCAGTGATAGGTCACCAGCAGTGGTGACCCCTTCCATGGTAATAGCTCCCTAAAGACAATCTATGGCCCCAAAGACCATGCATGCTCACCACCTCAGCTGTTCAATATTACCTGCTCAGGTGTCTTCAATGCACAAAATCCACTTCACATTGCCAGTGACAGACTCGGGAACTGAATATAGGTGCAAACAGTTTTAATTTTGTCCTTTTACAATGGTTAAATGTATGTATTATTTCCACCCTCACCTGTGTAACTTTATCTGCTATTTGTCTTTGTCATTAAGCAGATTTTGCCTGATCTGATAAATCCCTGACTCTGAAGACAGAAACACTGCTTTGTATACTTGTGGAGAAGGATGGACTTCATCAAAACCTATCCTGTTGCAAGGGCTTTAGGAGCAACCAACCAGGCAGACCCAGGTGTGTGGCAGAGTATCTCCAGAAGAGCTGAATATCTGTCCTAGACTGATTTTAGCTATGTTGATTAACATCAAGTGAAAATGTGGGTGCAGGAGTTAAGAAACGAAGGAATGTGTTTTGCAGCATATGTTGCAATTTTAAGCTTCATACAGCAGGAGGAGGGAGAAACATCTGGCAATAGCAAATACCCTGAGGACAAAGACACCATACATTAATATTATGAGAACTCTTGAAGACTGTATGCTAAAAAGCAGCCAACTGGCAAGCTATTTCCTTTCTCTAATCTGATGTAATGAGGTGTTTTGTTTAAAAAAAAAAAAAAAAGAAAAAAAGGAGTTAAACAGTATATGAAAAAACAATTGCTGGATGTGTATTTCACTCCCCAGAAGTGAGAGGGCAGCAACTGGGAGCAGTGGTGGGGACAGGGGCACGGGGGTCTGGAAAGGGCAGCGTGGTGAGGACCTGTCTGCTCCCGTGGGAGGGTTCATACAGCATAAACTGGTTTGTGCACTCTGCAGAGAAACCCAGCTCCAGGCCAAAATGGCTTGGGAAACAGGTCAGTGCATTTCCACTGAAGTCAGATGACTCACTCCCTGACAGCAGTTCCAGCATTTCATGACCTGTGTCATCCAGGTTATTGCAGGACTATACTTCACAGCATTGCAGCTCATAAATGTTGTATACCTGTGTTAATTTGTTCTCCAGCTTTCATGCAGTTAACAGGTGATGGTGTATGTGCATGTGTGATTAACTAGTCCACAACATCTTAAAAAAAAATAAGATTTGCTATGATTAAAGTCTTATGGAAATAATTAACACAAAAGACAATGCAATAAAGGTCTTCCTTCTTCCTCCTTTTTTTTTCCTTTAAAAACTTATCTAGAGATAAGGGGAAAAGGCTCCTTTGTTCAACATCTCTATATGTTTTAATGAGTGAAGACTCTTTTCATGCACACTCATGCTTTTGACAGGTTCCCAGGGAAGCAAACACAGTGGTGTCACCAGCACTTTGAAACTGGAGGCAAAGATGCCAGGCAGAGCTTGTCAGGACATCTTCTGAGGTTTTACTGGGAAGCCTTCAGGGTGAAGAAAATTGGAAGTGACCTTTATACAGAATTACTGTACATGCAAGTAGGCTTAGGCACAGAAGAAAGGTTCAGAGAAAGGTTTCTGTTAGGTTTTATTCATACTTCAAGCCAAGTAAAGCAACTACATTTCCCTAATAAAGCGCTGTCATATAGAGTAGGACAAAAATGTAACTTAGTCAGCAAAAATTGTTGGATGTTATAGCACAAAACATTAGTAGCACTATACAGAATTACACAGGGTTTTGACTTGCCATAAACTTGATCAGTTCCTGTGGTGCTTTATTATCACAAATTAATATCTCACTATAAGAAAATAAAGGAAGGGTGGTCCTAAAGAGCAGGAAAGACTCAATGAGTGGTAATGAGCCTCAGGGCTGTCTCACCAGAAAAGCTGTGGAAGCTTCTTCCCTCGAGCTTTTAAGTAGTTTCTGTCTTTATCCCAGAGGAAATCTCTTTACCCACCCCTTGCAATGATTAAAACAATGTTTATCAGCCTTACTTAACTCTTAATATAGCCCGATCTTTCTGACCAAAAGAATCCATAGGCATAAAAGGAGAGCTCTGTATGCTGCTGCTAGCAGAAATTAGGGTTTACTTTGAACTTTAGTAACTTTATTTGACCTAATTTGATTCATTTAATGATGTATGTGAAAAAGGAAAGAGAAAAAATTATATAGATATATTCTAATATCACATTCACAGTTTTGCTCTATCTTCCTCATATACAAGCAATCGATAAAATTAAAGCATTAAAATAAGTGCAATAAATTAAAATTCAAAACCAGAGTATGGTGCCTTATATACACTTTCAGAAAGCACTCTGTGGACTACCTTTCAATGTTCTTTGCAACACAGGTATAGAACAGTGGAACAGAGGATGGCAGTCATTTGGCTTTTGCTCTGTTATTTTCATAAATTAAGCGCCACTGCAAAATTCATTAGGTTGATACATTCAAGACAAAATATGAGGCAGACCTGCATTGCAGTTCAGGGCCAGTGCAAATTGCATCATCTTGCCTGAAATTTTATTTGCAAAAACTCTGCTTTAAGCCTTTGCATATTTTTTCTGACTACTGTTCTCACCAGCCAGCACCTCTCCATGGAAGGAGCACTGCAATCTGCCCAGCAGAGCTGAATCCAAGACCCACTGTACCCATCCTGCTCCCACCTTTTGCAACCACAGGGGCTGCTCCTCTCTGCCTGCCGCCCCTCATGCTGGCCTTCCTCCCAAAATACAGACAGGGATGGTGAGGGCAATGAACTCTAGTTCTGACTTGTAAATTACTCCAGTGTCAACAAATGAAGTACAGAAGTCCAAAATTTATGAGTCTGTGTGATTCTCTGCATATCTTACGTGGTGCCAGGGTTCAAAGAGCCCCCCAATGCCTCGGTGCCTCAAGCTGCAATCAGATACTCAGGGTTTTGTTCTTCCAGGTTCAAGTGGAGTTTTGCTTTACTGATCACATTTTTAACATAATCACATTCCTGCATGGGATCCAGGCCCAAGAGCATGAAAAGAAAATCCTCATCTGCCAGTCTGAAGAAAACATCGCACAGCAACTGGAGATTAACAAATCCCAACACGTACACTTTAACGGGAGGCTGAAGGGCATGTTCACAGTAAATACATTTTTAATGCACTCTTCCCCGCTTCTCTTTGTAAGCTGTTTATTTGTTTTTAAATACAAGCATGTTCAGTAGCTGAATCACGAATCTACCCGTTGGCAGATGCAGTTGACACAATGCAGCTTTTCTCTCACATTTGGTCTGAATGTGGTATCTGAAATCTGAAAGTGATCTCTTCAATACTGCAAAAAGTCAGGTGAAAGCTGAATAGGAGGTCTCAGCACCGTCTGACTTACAGTTCCACAGAACTCATGGTCATGAATTTTTTTTTTAAATGTCATGAAAGAACATGTTAGTGACATTTGCTGTTTGTTTACAGAAAGAGAAAAATATTTAAGGCCTTTTTCAAAGCAGTTCAATAGCCCATACTCTAGAACATATAACAAAACTCCATCTGTGTTCAATTAATAGCATTTGTTTCCATTCAGTTTAGATAATAGATTCACTTTGGCCAAAATTAAGAGGACTATGTGTTTGGTTTGACCAAGGATGTGAATCTAATGCCAGACACATTTAACCAGAAATGTTTAGTGCTTCTGTGTACTTACATGCTTCTGTGTTTGCTGTGGTCATTTTCTTCCTTTCTTCCACCCATCATATACTAAAATTTCTAATCATATTAATAATGTTCACCTAACTAATAAAATTGTGATTTATTTTTTTCAATGTGGAAAAAGTCGGGTTTTGCAAAGCCTTTAGAAATTTGACTTAATTATCAGTTCAACAAGGGACTGGAGTTTTATTATCTTAGCTCAAACATTGAAATAAAGTCTTCCATTTTCTTGAGATTATAGCTTCCCGACCTGGCAATTTCATCTGTGTAAACAAAAGGGAAATACCCTTTTGAAATTTCTTTCGAGATCTCACCAGGTCAAGAAATGCCCCCCAAATCCTATCATCATTGGGAACATTGTAGAATATGTTTTGCTAGACCTGTCCTTAAGTTTGGGCAGGATGGGTAAAATGGTCAAACAACTGGAAGTTTCCTTCCAGGTATTTGGAAATGAAAGGTGGGAACTTTCTTACAATCAAAGGCAAACACCCACTCAGTGAATTAAAGGCAGATGAGATGGAGGCAGAAAGATACCTGCAACAGGTATTGTTAAGCAGTTCTCCGATGGCAGGTTTAAAATGTAAATTACAGACAAGTGACCCATTACAGGGCAGAGTTCTAGAAACAAGTAGAAGAATGTGCTTTAAATAATAAAAAATAATGTTGTGATATCGCAAAGTAATCTGCATTGATGCTTTGTGAATAAGGAAAGCACGTCTGTATTGTGTTTCTGCTATTCAGGCTTAAGATGAATGGCATGGAAGATCTACCATGAAATAAATAGTTGCTACATTTTATTGTGTTGCTATAGAAGGAGAAATGTGCGATAAACACCTACCTGATGTGAATACAAGACCTTGCATTTCATCCTTCTGCCTCTAAGGAGCCCAGAGTGGAGGGGATTAGGGTTAGGTTTAGAAGGGTGGCTCTTTTCACACCTGGCAAGGCAAAGAGGAGTTAAACGGAAAGGAAAAAAGGTCTGACTGATACACAGAGTATTTTTGCATGTGTTGTATTATTAGATTGAAGAGGTATTGCTGATAACAAAAGGATTCTTCTTTCAACAAAGCATTTTCATATACTCAGACCAGCTCCTATCAAACCAGGACCAAATATGTCACCTCCACCAAAGCTGTTTAGAGTTTCCTCTGTCTTCCCACAGACCAGATTTGACCTTGCACACTCACTGTCTGGCAGGTACCTACAACTAACTAATTTCCTTAGCCTAGTCTTGGTACAATTAGAGAACTGGTCAAAGACCACAGACACAAACTAAATGGCACTTATCTGCGCGAAAATTACCCCGTTTCATTGTGTCTGTGCCGCACAGCCTTCATGATGACTCATGCCGTTACCTCATGGGAAACTCCTCTAAAAAGTGATGAGCAGAACTTCTGAAATGTATATACACTATGTCATTACCTGAGTCTGACTTCAGCACTGTTGTTGCCCTAATGAAATATCTACAACTAAATTTTCTGACATACCGAAATACTGATTAGTAGAGAGGAGGCATAAAAGAAAATTGGAAAGGAATAAAGAGGGGAACTTTAGAGAAAGAAATTTTAGAAGGTAGTAAGGAAAGACATTCAGAAAAGTAGCGTTCTTTTTCATATAGTTTGAGCTTATGAAGAAGAAAAAGAACTGGGAAACTATCCTCCATTGTCTCTATTTGCCAACCTTCCTTAATTCTTTTGCATTAGAAGCCACTGGCCAAAAATAAATTGTGCAAGGGGCAATGACCTACTAACTCACCCTCTTCTCTGTGATCCACTGACTAAGCACCTGAGGTACTTGCGAACAAGTTCTTGCAGGCACAATAGATTGGATGTCTTCTGAGAAAATACTTTGGTTCTTAGAAATAAAGGATTCATCAAAGCAGAAACTTCTTGTGGGAAGAAACTGGCATTTAAGGATGTCTCAATTTTTAAAACAAAACCCTCATTAAGAGACTTACATTTATTAAATAACTGATCTGACATTTCTAAGATGAAATCTTCACCTTCCTCTCCAAAGCAGTTTCCCATTTGAAATTTGAGTTAGTTTAATTGGTTTTAAATCATGAAATGTCAAAACACCTATCACTTCAGCAAGAACTATTCCAGAAACATATTCAGAGAACTAATCAATGTACTTTCCTCTGCATTGAGCATAAGAAGCACTTGCAACATCTCAAAGTTCACAAGGAAAATTCTGAGTTAGGGTTTCTTCTGTTGTCAGGCTCTGCCAAATTCATAAACATGAACAAGCCTGGAATTTGTGAGCAAGCCCCAAAGGCCTGGGTTATAAAGCATTGTGGGAAATACTTGTATCACACTATTGAAATGGAGTAAACTACTCACAGCAAGGTGCCTGAAATTAACAGGCTTGCTGAAAACATCACTTCACCTCTCTCCCAATAGCACATCTGTAGACATACCTGCATATTTATTCTCAGTTTCTAAAAACCACCCTCTTTCCAGGTTTCCTTTCTTTAAGAACAGCTAAAAAACCTGCACCCAGAAATCCCTTGTCAACTTACAGGGACTAGAGTTTTTATTTGCTGGGCTTTCATCTAAATTCCTGTTCTTTCATTTTCCCATGAAGAGCAATTCTTCCTCTCCTGGACCAAAGCTGGTGAGAACCTTCTAGCTTTACATCCAGCAGGTCAGCAGGAACCACCCTTCTCCTCAGACTGTGGCAAATTGGGCATTTTCAGCCTTCCTCACACAGCCAGTGAAAACTATGCATCTACAGCTTTACAGCACTATGTTAAAGCACTGGGTTAAAGCGCTCAGTTTTCCTTTCCACAGACATGTGCTACTTGCAGCTTGAGATCAGTTAGCTGTTCATGACGGAGCACGTTACAGTAGGCAGGCATCAGTTTCATCATGCAGGCTTCCCAGCGTTGTTTCCTCTGGGAAACAACTGTGAGAACAATGGAGGATATGTCGCTGACAATAGGTGCAATATCATTTACATTTCTGACAAGCTCTCAGCATTGCTTTATTTCAGCTGAGTTCCTGCCTCCATTATGTGACTGCATTGTGTCTGCTGAGTGAAGAAATGCTGGCTCCCTGACAATAGCTGAAGCAGGATACACCCAGTATTGGTTGAACACAAGGTGACTTTCCCAGCTTGTAAAGGCCTGGGAAAAGACATGAATAATGCTGGTGTAAACCACAATGTCCAAATGGTATTGAGTTCTTCCTCACACATATGCAGTAAAATTAAGTAATGACCAGAAGGCTTCTACTGTTGCACACAATGAAGACACATAAACTCAGAGCCCAAGTCCCCAGTGTGCCCAAGCACATTGTTGGAGAAGCTTCCTTGAGGTCCTTGGGATTTTTCTGCAGATGTGCAATCTGTTTCTGCTTTTCAGGCAATGGTTTAGTGAGAACAGTGGACTTTACTCCTTCCCAGATTCCTGTTGCCCTGTGCTGGAAATTCACACATTTGCAAGGCAATACCATCCCTGTTGTCTAGGTAGTTAAAACAGGTGTAGAAAACATGTAGAGAAGAAGGAGTGCTGGGCATTAACCGCAGGAGTCCTCCGCTGAGGACGCATTCCACACACAGTTCAGCATGGGCTGACACCTCCATTAGGAAGATGGGATTTACTCACGTTCCCTTTCCCAGCCGCACTGTGCTCACTCCTGACAAATTTTAGTGGAAGTTCATGAGTAACCAAGCAGAGGAAAAACTCAAAACGCATGTCACAACTCCAGTATCTCAGCTCGGCTGCTCTCTTACTTATATGTGTGAATTCCCATTGTCTTTTCAAGGCCTGCATGGCTATTTTTGAGAGTTGAACATATTCCTCACCACCTACACAAGAGCACATTGCATTGTCAAACTGCATTTACCAGCACATCCTCCCCATGTTAGGTTATGTGGTGACACTAATGCCTCTATATAGCAAACTCACATTAGGGCTAGTTTTAATATTAATATTAATATTAATCTTTAATATTTAGTTTCTGCTGTGTACTTCTGCCAAGTGCAATGGTCACCGGCAAAATCATGGAGTTCACTGCATGTGAAGATTCAGAAGTGGCAGCCAAAAGTACAGCAGTCCAGACTCCTCTTTCCAGATGAATGGAAGTCATGTTTGCACAGCTTTTTGTGGATATAATTTTATGATTGTTGGGAAGTGTAGAAACCTGGTCCAGACATTCCAGTCAAGAATTTTATTTAAAAAAAAAAAAAAAGGCAAATCAACCAGCAATCCTGCTGCCTTGGAAGTCTTTCAAAATCATTTCTTCATGAAACCTAATGCGTGACACAAGAGTTTGTTTCCGGGAGCTAAAGCATGTTTTGGGTGTGAGTGTCTGGGAGACAGAGCTCAGAGGGTACAGTGCTGCAGCTGGCTGCTCCTCTCTCCGGAGCTCAGGCACTCTCAAGAAACTGCTGCAAAAAAGACCTTAAACTACTGTTACAATAGGGATTTTAAGAGGAGTGTTAATGAAACCTCTGCCTTGTGATACTTTGGCAATATTGTTCAGGGTTAAAAATTCTTTCCTGCATATGATCCAAGCATTGTTGCTTAAAATTCCCCACCTCCCAGAAGCAGAGGCTGGCCAATTTTGCCTGCAAACAAGGAGCCACTGGGAGGCTGGGGGCAGGAGGAGCTCCCCACTCAGGGATCCTGGCATGACAGGTGTGAGGAGGGCGAGCAAGGCACTGGCTTGGCCACTGCCTCTGCAAAGCTGAGGACTGTGAAATGGATAGATCTGAAGAATTTGTTTTGCATGTCATCCTGAATCAACTGTGTTGCCCTTTTTGTCTGCTTAATTTTATCAGTTAAGACAACCAATTCATGCTTGTGAGTGAGGAAAAATAGCCCCTAAGGCACGAAAAGTTTTAATTTTTCTGAATTGCTGAAGAATGCTTTACTGATCACTCAAAATTTTAACCCATCCCTTGTGACTGTCTAAAAGTATGCCTATGTATCACAAGCAGAGGCACTTTAGATCCAAAAGGTAGATAATTAATTTTCTTTTTTTGCTGTTTTACTTATACTTTTAAGATCTTTTTGAACTCTGATTAGTATATTTGCAATTTCATTTTTTTTCACAACCTCACCATCCTATCCCAACTTCAAATGGTCTTAAAGGACAAAAAAACCCCTACATTTTGTATTAAGAAAGTCAGTGCATTATCATACCTGCACAAATTCTGTAATTTGGATATTTACTGAAAGAGCAAAATATTTCAAAATCTTTTGAAGGATCCTTGTTAAAAACCCTCCAAAACCTCCTAAAATCAGATGCTGAGATGCTTTGCTCTGGTCTTGTGCTTTCTTTGCTGGACCAATTAGTATTGTCAAAGAAACAGAATTACAATCGTAGCATTGAGTTGCAGATAATACTAATCAGTAAAAGCAATGTTAACATTACCATGTTGTATGGGAGATGTCTCCTGCCATCTGGTTTCATTTCTGCCTCTTTCTCAGAGATGGCTTCGGTTAGTTTCATGTTATCAGAGAGAAGATGGAGCAAAGCCTCCAAGTGGAACTTTATTGCTCTGCCTCTAATTTAGGATGTTGAGATCTCCTATTCTGATAGAAAGCTTGCTCTTCCAGAAAAGGTTTGTTTAGTAAGAGGTTTCTGATACTACCCAAAGTAAGAAATTACAATGTGTAGGAGATAACCAAGGAAAGGTTGATTTCAAATGTTTTTCTTGTTGCTGGATGATTGCATGTTATTTTTGTCTCCAAGAAGAAAATTTATTAATCATGCCACTGAGTCACTGTGCTTTGCAACTCCTACGTGATAAAAATAAAATAGTCTCATTTATATTTATTTACTTTTATGCAGATCAGGAGAATGTTGCACAAAGACACTTACATACTTTCAGGCGCTTCACTTACAAAGCCACATTCTTTTGATTACCTGCATTCCCCCCACTTAGTATTGCTCATCAGAGCTGCGTTGTTTATAGTTTCTGATTAGCAGAACTTGACTCAGAACAAATGCATTCTTTGAATATGAAGATAAATTCTTTCTTTGTAGTAGAAAGATTCATCTGCCCAAATACCATTGATGTGCTTCTGCTGTTTCATTAATAAGCAAATTAAAGTCACAACCCACGCAAATTCCAAGAGCAAGATATCTGAACGTGGTAAACTCCGATGCATGCTACATTCAGTGCATGCTATAGTGAATATGTATGATATAGAAAATCCTTTACCTTGTCTGAAATAAAGCTAGCTAAAACTAACAGCCCTTGTTCGTGTCATATACCTTTATCTTCAATGCAGACTATATTAGATAATAAGAATTAATTGCTGAGCAAAGAATTGCAATGCAGCTGGAAAAGGATGCAGTTAAGGAGACTTTTGGTCTCACAGTGCAGCAAGCAGAAGTAGATCAAAATATATCCGCTTCTGAAAAACATGAGTGTGCAGTGTAACAGTAAGAGAAAGCACAAAGTTCACAAAGGCCCCAGGTTGGGGGGCCTGAAGTTTGACTCTTTCTGCTTGCATGTTTTTGACTTGCAGTGATGCCCACCAGCCTAGGGAGGCCCTTGAGCTGCTCTGGTTTACAGCCCACAACCTGTTTTTCTGCAGAGTAACTGAACTTGGTGGTAATGACACTGATATAGCTGGAGAAAGGGTAACAGCTCTGTAGATGGGAGAGACACCACCTCCAGAAGGTCTGGAATGGGGGCAGAGGGCACATGATCCCACAGCTCCCAGAGGAACTGGGCTTAGCAGTCACCTCACTCTCTAGAGCTGTCAAAGGACACCAGTAAAATCACGATTGAAAGTGCATGCCTGGCAGATTTGTCTCTCTCTTTCTTTGTCTATTTTGGGACAGGCTTGCTAGAGATTTCTGTAGCTGCTGTTGCAAACGTGATTTCATCTACCTATGTATCTACATGTGCATCTTCAGCCCAGAAGGCCATCCTGGGTTACATCAAAAGAAGTGTGGCCAGCGGATCAGGAGAGATGATTCTGCCCCTCTGCTCTGGTAAGACTTCACCTGGAGTACTACATCCAGCTTTGGAGTCCCCAACACAAATAAGATATTGAAGTGCTGGCATGGGTCCAGAGGAGGGCCACAAAGATGATCAAAGGGCTGGAGCACCTCTCCTACAAAGATAGGCTGAGAGGGTTGGGGTGGTTCAGCCTGGAGAAGAGAAGACTCCAGGGGAATCCTATAGTGACCTTCCAATACCTGAAAGGTGCCTATAAGAAAGCTGAGGAAGAGCTGTTCATTAGGGCATGGAGCAATAGGATGAGAGGTAGTGGTTTTAAACTAGAAAAGGAAAGATTTAGGTTGGATATTAGCAGGAAGTTCTTCAACATGAGGGTAATAGATCACTGGAACAGGTTGCCCAGAGATGTGATGGAGGCCCCATCCCTGGAGATGTTCAAGGTCAGGCTTGATGGAGCTCTGAGAAACCTGATCTAGTGACATTGTCCCTGCTTACTGCAAGGGGGTTGGACTAGTTGATGTTTAAAGGTCCCTTCCAACACAATACATTCTATGATTCTATGATTCTATCTTCATATCTTTTTCTTTCATTTTTAAAAAGTCCCTGTGTTTGCCCATCTATGGTCTGTGAAGTGTGGGACACTGGACTGTCTGAACATGGCAGACGTTATAGACTTGTGTACTCCATCCACACTTGCAGTGCTAGGTGATCTGCTTGAGTGGAATTGGCAAAGCAGAGTTTCTCATAGCAGCTCCACTATACTTATACCAGCTGGGAGAGGGATTAAGTGGATCATGAGAGATTAAAGCTATGGGCAAATGGAACAGATGACAAAGTAAAGAAGCGGAGGTATGGTGAGGAGTAAGACATGTCCTGGATTAACTAAGAGGTGTGCTGTAACACTGCTAAGTTCTGGGGAAATGAACAGGTGAGAATCTTGGTAGAGATAAGGAAACAGCTAGGGGTATTATTAGATATGCCTTGGGAGGTGAAAAATATTTGTCAGAACTTCTAAGATAAGAGCTTGGGAAGGTGGTAGTGCCAACTCTGTTGAGGGAGGATGAGAAAGCAGTAGGAAGATGAATATCAGGAATAACCAAAATGCAATGCCAGACTTGAGTAACAAGCCAAGGAAGCCAACAGAAGTGTCAAGAGCCTGAGAAATAACCTCTAGGAGACAATTAGTGTGAAAGCCATCTCATGAGAGCCAGGAGCTATGGTTTGAAGATCAAGACACGTGTCTATTTCTTCAGGTCACATTGAAATCTTAGACACTTTCTGGTATTGAGGGTCTTTGCCTAAGTTTCTTATAGCAAACAGATTATAATTTTATATGCTCTTAAAATATGTGTGTTGTAAATGCTAAAATTATAAACAGTAGTTGCTTTCAGCGTAGTTGGTAGAAACTATCCAAAATTGCTTAGAAGTCTTATGAAGTCTCAGCCCTTACTCAACCCAACCAGGGTTCTAAAAATATAAAATCAAACTAACTCTTACATAAAAACATATAAAATACAAAGTTCACCTGCAGAATTCATAATGGTCTGAGGTACAAGGGCTTCTCTTCTAGTCCTCTCACACCTCCAGGGGTACTGATATCTGGTGCAATCCTTGCACAAGAACACAGGTTCTCTCCACTGCTTTAGCCTGATATACCATCATGGGGACCTGGAGAGAAGATTAAATACCCACAGCTCCCTCATGCACAACTGTTCTTAGCTGCTACCCTGCACTCAGTGATCCAGCACAGGCAGAAAATTATAATCATGGAAAGAGAGAGAATTTAAAAGGACTAAACTCATCTCTGCCCAAGCAGGTAGGCATAAGTCAGTCATCTGCCCCTACCACAGGGACTTAATCTTGAGTATCACCATCTTACCCCTCTCAGAAGGACTGTATTTTTCAGGAGATCTTTCTCTCTTGAGCAAGACTGTTCCCCTGTTCTGCTCAGCAACAGCAAATCTTTGGCCACATTTTAGACTGGTAACCATCAAGGGGTCCTGTCACCCTGCAGGCAACTTGGTGGCATCAGCAGTTCCCTCTAGCCATTAATTTCTGCTGTCCAGAGAGAGTGCACAAGTATATATGTGCATATATAGTGTACTTCCTCCATACACTTTGGGTCCAATTCTGCAGTCTCTGAACCTTGCAAATTTGTATAGCCCAGTGCACAGTTCAAACGTCCCCACATCAGAAGGAGAAGCTCTTGCAAGCACATAGCTTTCACTATCCTACTGTAAATGATGGTGTAGAGTACACAGCAGTGGCAAATCCAGGGAAGCTGTCCCATTACTGAAACACCTTTCATTTACTGCAAAGCATGGCTAAATCTGGATATGCCTGATGCTCTTCTTGGTCCCTGATGCTATAGGAATAAATCATTAGATGCATAAATCATTAGATGCTTTGATCTAAAGATACCACGCTATACACCACTGAGTAGGTATGCGAGAAAAAACAAGGGAGGTTCCTTCCATTTTGAGAAGGCTATGAGAAAACAGGCTCCTCTAGGTTTGTGACTTTCCCAGGAGGTAGCTCGTACACTGCCTCTCCAGAGGACAGTGACTAAGCAAGTGATTTTCTAGCACATCATTGTGACATGGCTTTACTGCAACATTTGATTTCATGACATCTAGATCTATAAGAACAGAATTTACTGGGCAAATGCAAACAAATACTGATTTGAGGAAAGCTGCACTTCCTTCCCAACTCCAAAATTACTTTTTCAGTGATTTCAAATGCAAATATTTTAAATTTAATGTCAAAAATCCTTGCTATTGGCTTAATACCTATACTTTTCTCTTAAAATATCTGTTGTGAAAGTAATACCTTCCTGTCCCTATGTCTGCATGGTTTTAGATAGAGTAATAGAGACGAAAAGTTTCACCATCTCTTCTCTGTTATTTGTCATGTTCTGTATTTGTTCACTCACAGCAGTAGGATGAGGAACATTTAATATGTAAATTAATGAAGTGGCAATGGGAGTAATTTTACACCCTTATATTTTGAACATAGTAAGTACAAACTGGATTTTAGCATCAGCTGGTTAGTCAGGTCCTCTGAGCACAGGAACAATCGAGATCATATTCAACATACAAATTCCTATCATTCTTATTAAAATGCAAATATTTGTTCAGAAACTCTTATGATTAATTGGCATGAAGACTGCATTAGATAAAAAATGAGTCATAGTGTTGGAATACTGGCAGAATAAGGTCTCTTTGATTGTTTTTTCCACTACCAGGGCTGGATTTTAAAATTATTCACTTACTTCGGCTTAAGACATCAGTTTGTCTACCACACCACAGTGACTGTGACAGTAGCCAGCAGTGGGTGCTTGGGAACATGACAAATATGGCAAGGAGAGTATGATCTTTCTGCTGATACATAATGTCAGCTTCTCTCAGTTCATGATTTAGGAACTTGTCAAGCTGGAAGTTGTGCCAGTGATGGACTATGATCTGTGAAGTTGCCTGGGATCTTTTAATTCATTTATACTTCTAAAAAATCCATTACAACAGACACCTTGTAGATACTTTTTGGAGAGTTAGTTTCCTTTTGATTTGGTTATAGCACTTTACCTGACTCCCCCATCTCTTGTATTGTGAGAAACTACGCTTTACAGACCTTCTTTGTGCCATTTATGATTTTGACATTTCTATTAGATTCCCCACAGTCATGTGTTACCTGTTATTATCTGAGATGAACAGTCCCACTATATTTCTCCTCAAACAAAACTAATTCCATACCACTATTCAGCTTTGACAACCTTTTCAACCTATCTTCTAGTTTAATTGTTACTTCTCTGAAATAAGTTCATGAGGCTTCTGTGTAATATTCAAGGAACAGATAAATCACAGATTTGCAGTAGCACAGTGCAGCTTTGTTTCTTTTTTCTCTTTTTTCCTCCACTCTTTCTTTGTTAGTATTTGAGAACCCTCACAGTTAAGTTACTGAGAAAGATAATACCTTTGCCCGGAAGCCATCCCTTGCTTATACTTTTACATTATACAATTAGAATACAGTAAAAATTCCTAACAGTATTACTGAGGGTTTAACCCCTAGTGAAACAATGTTTAAAAAAAAAAATCTCTTTCTTAAGTGCTAATTTAGGGGCTTTTGTGTACCTGTAATAATTGCTATTTTTTTCCATGTGCATTACTTCATACTTACCAGCATTAAATTTAATCTGCCCTTTTCTCATCCTGTTTTTCAGCACTCTAAGCTATTTCTGCAACCCTGTGGCATCAGCTCTTGATTGGACTGTCCCAGTAACTGTACGTAACCTGCAGACTTTGCCAACTCACAGTTTATCTCCACACCAGATCATTTAAGAGCAAGCTGATCAGCACATATCAGTACCAGAGAAGCTTGAGGTGGACCTTCATTCTTGCTGGCAATCTTCTTTACTGTGAAAGAAGACTCTTTGTTGTTACTATTTATTTCTTATCTGTTAATCAGTTGCTTTCCTACAGAAAAATAGGCTCTCTTTTCCTGTGAGAATTTGAGTTCATTATTCTTCAATAAAGAACACTGTCAAAGCCTTTTTTATTTTCAGACTCATACTTTGGATCTACATATGGATAAAATTTCAGCTCCCTCAGTTTGTGAAGCATAACCTGCAAAAACCACCCTTCCTACTCCAAAAGGAAGTCACACGTATCTATGGTAAATGTTTGGTTCTACTATTTTATTACGGTTAATGTTCAGTTCTACTATTTAGTTACAGTTATTAAAAATTTGCAGGGTACAGAAGCCAGGCTTTTTGGTCTGTATCTTCAAGGATATTTCTCCATACCTTTTCTTAAAGACTAGCACCATGCTATTCAGTTTCCATGTCTATTGAACTATGTTAAAGTGACGTAAGCATTTATATCAGAGTCCTTTTATAATTATTGCATGGACATCATTTGATCCTGGCATTTTTTTTACTACTCACTTTATCAATGTCTTCTAAAACTTTTCTTTTTTAAATGCACTTCTAAACTGACAGTTAAGACACTAGATTCTATCTTCCTGTAGTAATGGACTGTGGGGCAAGAGCCCTTCTCCACAATCAATACCAGCTGAAACAATTAATTTGGCTTTTCTATGGTGACTCTGTTTCTCCTGAGTGTTCCTTTTGACCCTGGTTATCAATGGCTAAACAAACTCTGATGTTCTCTCTCTAATTAAAAAAGAAGAAAACCTTAATGTTGCCTTACTTGCATGGGTTTTGTGTACTGCTCGTTATTCCTTCTTCTCTTCCATTGCAATGCTTGAGATTTTCCAGTGTCATTGTGTTTTCTGTGCTCCTGTGACCTTGTCTGCCTCCCTTCCATTTTGTGGTTGCTGTTATCATCTTAGCTGTTGAATGATGCTGTAAAACACATTCTAAAACCGTGTTAATTAGATATGGAATTTCAGTCCACAGTGTATTTCTTACATCTGATCTTGTACCATCTATTATACCTTGATGGTATGTTGCCATTATTTTTTATATTCCTTCCAGCAAGTTTGTGAAATGCTTACTCTAATTCATATTTCTTCATTTTAGATATCGCTGTTTGTCCTGAATCTCTAGACAGCTTCAGCATATCTGTGGACAGGTTGAATCTGCATATTCCATATATTTGCATTATGGAGTGCAAGCTCTTTTTGCTGTGACAAAAATCAATATGACTTAAAGGATGAGATAGTTCTGTATCAAGGCTAAGTTCTTTGAATCAGATATGTTAAGCATGTTAACCACACCACACATCAAAGAAGTAATGATTAAATGTTACAGAGTAATACCTTCTCAGACAAATTGTCACAAGATATCTTGCAGCAGCATCACTGAGCTATGAGCAGAAGTGTCCATAAGTAAAGCATCAAACTCTCATTATCATTGACTTTGCTATCAAAGCTTGTCATACCAAAATATACAGATATCTTAAATGGTGATTAAATGATACTCAAATTATAGTAACCCAAAGCAATCATCTTAATATTGCCAGGTTTATATAACTTCTCAAGATTAGAAAGGAAACTCATAATGTACTTTTCGTTTTTATATTTCTTTTAATTCCTTGCCAAATTTTTTCTTTCATCATTCATGCACAGCGCATCATTATTATAGTCAGGTTGTGCAAGTGTGTAGGGCTAATTTTCTTCTTCATAAAACTATTCAGCATTCATAAAATGCATGGCTACTGTTGTGATTTTATTGTTAACACTGCGGAAAATATTTATTTTTTCTGAAATTTTGTATACAGGATCCTAAAATACATAATTGGAAACAAACAGAGAAACAAATTAAAGACTGTGCCAAAGCATACAGAGAAGATAGCAGATGTGAATGGCTAAGACGTGTGCATTCATGGGTCAGCTATCTGTACATCCTTTGTACAGCCCAGCTGGCTCATAATTTGGAGCAATTGGCCTGAAATTAGACAGGCCTCTTCCCCTCAGGAGGCAGCTGATGAAGACTTAACAACTTCTTGATGTCTTTATTTTCACCACAGCTTACATCTCCTCTGCCACTGCACAGAAGGACTAAGCTGTGACTGTGAGATACTTGAGCCAGCAGCCTTTCTAGCCTGTGTATTTACATTGACAGGTATGTGTTTGGGGTCTATCTGTGATGGCAACAATAATTCCACTAAAGGCAGACTATGCCATAAGGGCAGTTATTTAAACAGGCTCCATGAATCAGTGCTTACCACCATGACATGGAGTGGGTCTACCAGGTGGACAGCCCTGCACGCCTACCGCCATAAGTACATAGATGCTCATTTAGATTCCCAGCACAACGCATTTAGACATCAATTTAATCCCCTTGCCATTCCTGATGCCAAGGGAACTTGAAGGCATGCTGAAATGCTTAGCATGAAGTGCAGCCAGAAAGCAACAAAACTATGCCTGAAAAGGCAGCCAGTGCTATCTCTTCCTCCACATTCCTGCCTCCATAAATGCATCAAGAGTGCTGCTTGACTAATCACTTCTTTCCAGGAAGGTGCTGTCAAAAAGTAGTATTTGCTGGATAGCTGTAAGTTTTGCAAAGATAAATAAATGCAGCATCAAATATGAGAAATGTGGGAGAATTGTACGGGGAGGGTTAATAAAAGACGTAAATCTCTTAACTTCCACCATCTCGCTCAATGAAAGTACCATCAGGAATGGGGATGCTCACATTACTGAGATCAAAATAAGGACTCTCTGGAGAATAAGCACTGTTATTCATGCACAACAGGTTTACCCAGCTCTATAAAGATGGTTTGCAGTCAGCACTTCCCAGTGCATTCTTGGTGCAGAAGTCTCCTTACATTTTGAACTTGCAAAGTGCCCGAGCACAGCTTACCCAGGAAAATAAAGCATGCGGCATATCAATAAATTCCATTTTTTAATTGGCTGTCCTTCTATCTCCACTTCTAATACTGACAGATCTTGAAGGTTTATAGGATTTTTTTCTGTTATGACTATTGACTTTAGCCTTTTGAAATATTGCTGAGTGGTGACCTAGAGGGGTGGAGGTGGAATTAGATTCAGCAGCACTTATGCCATCATCTGTTTGGTATGTTACTTCCTCTCACTCTGTTATTGGGAAGATCACACCCAGCCTTTGCATTCCTCTTCAACAAGTTGTGTCAAGGAAAGGGGAGAAAGGAAGTTGCCCCACATACCACTGGATACCAGAAAGGAAGGTCTTAATTAGGATGTCAGGATGCAATTTCTACAGAAATCAGCCCTTCCTTTTGTCAGTTGCAGGTCCAGCTGCTATAATAATTTCAACGACATCATCTTAAGGAGTGAGGGCTTAAAAGATAATGCCATATTCTCTGAGGTTATTTAATGGTTTTGGCTTAGATTTGAAAGGGATGCTGAATTCTTAAACTTAACAGCAGTAATAAATCCCTAAAAATGAAGGAGTATTAGAGTCTCTTGGAAGTGAAATAATGGAATTTGGTTTGGCTGGCATTTCAGAGAGAGGTGAAGTGATTAAAACAGACAATATACCAGAACATGTAAAGTAACTTGCTCATTATCGTGCAATAGCAGCCCATTCCTAACTACATGAAATTAAAAGTCCTGTTATTTTCTTATTCATAAATTTGAAAAACAGAGATTCTAAATTTTTCATCTACAACTTTTCTATTCTTCAGCAGTAGCCATAATAGCAGCAGTAATTGACCACAAGGCAGAAGGCCAATTGTGGTCATACATTTGCAATATTCCTGCTTCAGAAATTGTTTAATCTTTAAAATAATGTTTGATCATATTTTGAAGTGACTTATATGTGATGTAATGCATGTTTTTCTGTGACTCATTAAAAATTTCTTAAAACCAACTCATTCACCTTAGAAAGAAATGCACTGAAAATCCTTTGTAATATGTCTACAAATCTACATGAGAATATAATAATTCAACACATATTCAACAAAGCTTTTATAGTATTTTACTCATGAGAAAAAAAAACCACTTGCTTATCCAGAGTCAAACAAGCATATGTCTCAAAACAACATTTTCTTGTTTGTTATTTGCTGAATTAGGGACCATGAAGTCCAATGGTCCATCAGGACCATTTTCATACTGGAAAGTAATATATCTTAAGTATCTCTAATTCTTAGACAATTAAGGTGCTTCTTATACCTTTTTGCAATGTTTGAACATTTCCAATCCTGTAGGCTTTTTCTTTTCATTGCTTGATGTTCATGATACAGGAAGAAAATAAACAGTGACCAGCCATCTCAGGGGGGTTAGAATGAGTTCTAAAACTGCAACCACAAAGCCTGTGCAATGATCAAAGCAGAACAAACCTCTTTGCTTGGCCTGCTGACAAGTTATAGTGCCAGTTTCCACTGACAGAACTGTGTCCATGAATTTGGAAACCTCAATATATCCTTCAAAAGCTAGACAAAATGTCACACTGAGGAAGTGCCAAGTTCAGACACCATATCACAACCATTCGGGAGAACTGATAGATCTGCCCATGTCATGGACTTCCAACAACTCATTTGTGGGAAGATGCACGATTTCTAAAGAATTCAATCACAGAGTTACCTACCCATTATTGTCTATCAGATAATCTTCAGTCAGTCTGAAGATTATTTCATTTTCCCACACATTTGCTCTTGAGCACAGGCCAAACCACCAGGACCAGTGTTACTGTCTTTTGTTTCAATATGCTTCAATTCCCAAGGCTTGTAAAGAATTGCTTATGGTGTTCTAGTTTTTTTAAAAAGGCCTTAAAATGTGAGTAAATACTGCTTAAGCCCACACTAGAGCTATTTCACCCTCAGAATTGGGCAGACTGGTCTTAATATGAATGAGTACTTAGCATCACACACGCAGTGGAAACTTCTGAAACCTTGACCTCATTTATGCCATAGTGCTACCGTATACAAGAAGGCCAACAGACCCTCCAGTTTCTTCAGTGGTTAATAGAGAAGTTCACTCTACCACCAACTCAATGAAATCAAGTTATTCCACTTTTTTGATTACTTGTCTTTCCTTAGATGCTATGAATCACAAACGCAGTCATTATCACAAACAGTTCTGATCTACTTATTTAAATTACACCTGCAAGATCTAAATTATTACAAAATTACACTTTTGGCCCATGGGTAGTTTTGTTCACATTTCTACACCTCTTCAAAAACACCATGCAGCAACCAGGGACAAAAAAGGAAGACTGGACATGGAAAGACAATTGTCTGGTTCTATCTCCCCCTTTTCTTTCAGCTAGAAAGTAACTATTATTTATAGGAAGGAACAAAACAACACAGGGTTCTAAGCATTTAAGCATCGTCTCTCATTCCCACCTGGCTTTCTTCTCCCCCGAATCCAAAAGTGGCTGCACAGCTTCCCTGATTCTGAAGCTTTGTCCGAAATATCCTTTCTAACTATTCTAAACAAAGAAGAACATCAAGTTCACCATTAAGTTTCCCAGCTGTGAGAATCCTCTGCTTCAACAATAAAACTGGGAAAAAAATTACTTTTGCACCAATTAAAGGATGTAGGGTCATGCACTGATCTCAGAACTGTGTTGGTTCTTGCTTCTGCAGCAGAGCAACCCCAGCCTGTTTTGAAATAATGAAGCTCTTAACACAACCTAGTTGACGGGTGTCCCTTATGCAACATAAGAGAGAACTGAAACAAAACAGAACTCCAAATCCTGCTCAGATTATATCAGGTTCTGCTCTCTCCCAAGAGCAATTTCTTTGCTGAATGGAAAGTGGTGTCTTACATGGAGTTAGCAGACTTGTTAAGTCGCACAGGCACAAGAGCTTGTAGGATGCTTCAGTGTACTCAAGGAAATCTCCAAGTACTGAGCTATGAGTGTACCTACCCAAAACCACCCATGCCTTTTGTCCTCTGGGATCTGTCAAGCTAGTAATTTCATTGTGAAAACAAAACCTAAGTGGCCTTTCTGATGTCACGCAGGTCTGAAATACTAAACCTTCACAACAGGCTAGTGCCCTGTTCAGGAAGTGATGGCAACGGCTGTTCACAAAAGCATGGGATGTGATCTACTGGATCAATAGTCATGAGGGCACAGACTCAAAGTGCAAATCTAAAATGGTAAGTAGGATAGAAAAATAAAAATAAATTACCCTTTAGTCTAACATTTGCTGTTATCTACACTGCAAAGCTTAATACTGGCAAGAGGTAGCTTCAGCTGTAGGTCAGGAACCAGTATGGCTCTAGAAGTTCAGTGCTCTCTCCCTGCCCTCCTTCCCTTTCTCCCTGACAAGTGCATTCACACATACTCTTATTCCCTGCAGGAAGGGAGGCCGTCTGCATCTTTTGCTGATAAGTCACAGTGCTGTTAATTTTCACTCCAGAAAGTCAGGTGGTACATTAGAGATTCCAGGTGCCAAAAGCCTTCATACTGCATTGGAGGCCTGAGGATTGCTGGGTTTCGTTCTTCTGTACTCCAGCAAAGAAGATAGGTTATAAAACAGAGTGTGTGACAAGTAATTCCTCTTGGAAAGACAGCTCATAAGTGAGCCCAGTTGTTTTTCATCAGCATAACTCACAAGGGCATGCTAGTTAGCATCTGATACAAAACCTTACCCTATAATGCAAGGGAAGATTTGGATTGAGCTTTTAAGCACAGCTTATAGAAAGATCCATTGGTGATTGCATAGGAACTTTATTGACAGTGACGGTGGAAAATACCAAGACTCTTTTATATCATTAATAAGGGACCAGACAGAAATGGAATGAGAGCTACTTTTTCTGTTTGGTTAGCCTTTGTTTGCTTTTTTAGGCTCTGTTAAAACATTTGGAGCTGGAGACACTACCAAGAACTCTGAGACAACACAGAATTATTTTACCCCAACTTAAAGCAACCTTGAAACTTGACTGAGAGCAATAATTTGTCCTTTAAATCAGTTTGGGAGGAAGTGTAATGGGGGAGAACCACTCACCCTCTTTTAAAGCAGGGCTATATTACTGGTTTGGATTATCTAGCCATGTGTTACCCAGTCACACTTCACTACACTGACAGAGGCACCAAGCACTGTTGGCACCTTCCATTTTTTTCTGAGCACAGAACATTTCAATTTTCTGAAGAAAATAAAATTTTGTTTTCATATAGTAATGATTTTGACATTAGGCATATAGGCGAACTTAAACAATTATTTTGCCAAAAGAAAATTTAGATCCTGTGATGATCCCTGCAAACCTTAAAAACTTTTAAAATGAGCAGATTCTGACAGCTGTGAAAGCATCAAGATTGGCTCCTCTATAAAAACAAATCTTTCAGCAATGTGAAGACATAGGAAGGCAGCCCTGAAAGACAGTGTTAAGTGGTCACCATGAAAAAAGAGGAACACTTTCAAGATACTTCAAAATGAGGAGTTGAACAGTACCCGCAGAATAGTAAACTAGCAATGGACAACAATATAGAGTGATAAACAAAAGTTCAGCTTCAGCTAAAGCTTACCTGAAGCTTATTCTGTCACTTAAAACATCTCAGAACAGGAAATAATATAGAACTGTCTCTACTGACCTGTTTTCTATCCCTCACATGCCTTGCTTTCTTTAAAGCCTGAGGACTCGTGGGGCAAGCAAGACACAGCAAAGAGAGCTTCAGATAAACAGAAGAGAGAAAAGAACCTAAACATAAGCTGAAAGAGCTTCAGTATTGAAGAATGTCATCTACTAGTGTAGATCCCTTCCCACAAGCACTTGCTATGAATACTAAAAATTGACAGCAAAGCCTGACCTGTGAGAAGACTAAGGGGTTCATGGCTTAAAAAACATCCTAAGGGATGTTCCTGTCAACAAACCCAGCATTTGGATTCTGTCTGTAATCAGATATTCAGAGCTCTTTAGGGCTTTCAGGATGCTTTATGTCACCAGGCTAACAAATATCCTTGCAGCTATTTCCCTAAGAAGAATACATTGCAGTTATACTGCCAGCTGTGTTTTGACACAATGTGGGCTTCAGAAGTTTTCTCTGCATTTTCCTATGAAAGGCCATTAAATGGCCAAAAATTAAGTCCTTCCCTTTAAACAGGTAATTATACTGTATTAAAGTCTTAATCAAACCATTTTAGTTTTTTATATGAGGGACTCATCTTACTTTAGATCTCAGACATAGCATAATGGTTTCAATCAGCTGCACAGCTTTGAGCCCAAGAGGCAGGATTACATTTTTGTTTTGCCTTTTTGTCTTTTGGAGAAGAGATTTGAAATTAAGAAATCAGTCTCTATATGAAACACCTACAGCAAAAACATGGAGCCACTTCTTATTGGTATAGTCCATATAGCAGACAGGTATACACAAAACCCCATCTCTTTTGGGTTCAGCTTCCCTCAATGAAAGAAAAAACATCTTTTTGGATGTTCTTAAATGCAAAATCAGTTGTGCTCAAGGTAAAAGACTGTCACATTGAAAAACTCATTTAATTCAGAATCATATTGTAATAGAGACAGGGGCTGCCTTGTGTAAGACATTCAATGGTTGCCAGATGGAGTTATGAGGTAGCCTAGGGACCTCTTCTAGTGTCTGGGAACATCATTTCAGGTAAAAGTGCAATTTGCTCCTTGTTTCAGAGAGTATTCTCTATTAACCTACTCCATCTCAGTTTTCAGAGGTTTTTGTCAGTATTTTCTAACCACACTGAATTTCTACATGATCCAGAACTTCAACCTCTTAAAAAAGTGTAAGAGAGCATACTTTGGCCCAGTAGCTCAGGGCTGAAAATTATCATGACTTTTTATTAAAGCTTTACACCTCTCTTGCAAAAATCTTGATTATTAGACCAATAAACTCAGTATAATATGGTTAATGAAAAATACCAACACATATTTCACCCTGGAAAATAACACAGGATCCCAGTTTCTAAATATGAGGCAGGGTCAGGGTAGGACTTATCACATTTCATGTAAAATCTATTTTCTAAAACTACTTCAACTCATTTATCTATACATCTGCACTCAGGGAGGAGGTGTCGTGAAGTTTTTGGCATAAATGTTATCCTCTATCACGACATAAGACTACACTATTTGTAAAACAATTTCAAAGTGAAAAATTCTTCACAGAAGAGAAGCTGATTTCTTGATAGGCTTAGGTAGTTTGTTATCAAACCTATGTCTGAGGTTTAACTATCACTTTAATTTATAGCATTGACTTCAAAAGAAACATTTGCCGCATGAAAACATTGACTGGTTTCCCCCCAGCACCCGTCCAACTTTTTCCACAAATGCACCGAGAACTACTATAATTTCTCCCAGATAGTAAAATACATACTAAACTGAAAATTCAAGATTACTGAACTGCAGAACTGTAAATGAAGTTGAAAGGCCAAAGTGGCAAGTGCACAAATGAAGCTGACTGTCTCACACATTATCTCCACAGATAGGTTTTGTCAGGCCTTGGAAATACTTTGTATGCTCATATCTCTTGGGAGGACTTGTTGGAGGACTGAGGTGACAACTCCTTGCTGAGCAATCCAGTTCAGGACTATTTGCAGCCATGTCTGGTCAGTCCTGTGTACCATGAGCCTCCACATAAGTAAACTGTTGCCACTTCTCACACATGGCAGCTACCGCCCAAGTAGGTCACCTTTAATGGAAACAGAATAATGAGCCAACCAGGAAAAGACCTCATAAGCTTTAACTAAGTCTATGCCAACAGTTTTATAGCTGACAGAGCATAAAGATTTTAAAAACTAATCAAGGCAGCTGACAAGAAACAAAACGACCAGTGTTTCCAGTAGAACAGCAAGATTTTTTGAGACCTCAGAGAATCTACCAACCTGCCCAGGTAACTGAAGGTCACAAAATAAAAGACACAAATGCAAGTTGGCTAATCTATAAGTCAAATAATTTTCACCTTTCAGTGTGACACATTTGCAAAACAATCAGTATCAAACATACACACAAATGTAACTGAGGAAAAGAAGATAAAGTATATACGCAAGTCTGTTTTACATTACGACCTTTGACTCTCACCTTCAATGCAGAAAAGCTAATTCTTAAGAGAGGCTGCAAGACTTTCATTCCAGGATGGTCACTGACTGACCTGCACTTCAACACAGTTTGTTCAGACCTGAGCAACACAGTAATATTGATACTGTGTTTTTCAATCACCTCTATGTTATGTGGGTTGATAAGGAGCAATCTTGTAGGAGGGAGAGATAGAGATAGCCATAATCAAAGAAAATATGGTTGCAAAGACCACCTAGATACTAGGAATACTTGATTTTTAAATTCTACATCCTCTTGTTCCAGTAAACCTATCTGAATGCAGGATCATATGAGAACCAAGATTAGACCTTTCCTTCCTAAAATGGGAATTCCTGCTGGATTGCCTTGAAGTAATGTGCCTTAGTATTAGTAACCCAATACACATGCACCACCTGTCTCTCTTACCTTCCTTTCTTCAATGCCCACTGTGATTACATAGAATTTTAAGTCCTTCATGGAGAACCAAGACCATCACTTGTTTGGTAACCCTATGTCTACAGAGCATCTTTGGCGGTGAGCACAGTAAAAACCTTGAAGCCATATGACTAGCAGCTTTCTGGGAGAGGGAGGTATGGAAGCAAGAAAGAAATATAACAGAGGTGCAGACAAAAAAAAAAAAAAGAAACACTCATTTCACACTCCATGGGTGACAAGATACAGCTTAGCCAACTTAATACTTTTGCATTCCCCCAAAAAAGACCAGTCTTATATTTACTTAGCCTCTGAGCCCTGTTTTCTCAATGCACTCATTTCCTCAGGAATGGTAACAGATGCAGTTTTACTCCCTCTTTACATTAAGCCTCCCTTACATTGTCTTATCAGGTCTGTCAGTGGATATGACTGCTGCCCTCTGTGGGCAAAGAGCCCACAGCCTGGGAGAGGCAACTAAGAGAATTTGTCGAGATTTGCCTTTCTGATAAGCGTTTCTTATTAGTACCTGAAGCTCAAGGTGACTTAGAAAATAAGTAAAGCTTAAAAGGTTTCTTTAAAATAATAAGATTTCAAAGCAAGTAGCAAAAAGTGAGGCCTTGTATAAGCAACAGTAACAATAGCAAAACCTTGAATGACCTGGTGTTGAAGTTGATGACTTCCAACAGCATGAAGCCACTTTGGTAACCTCATGTATATGACATGAGATTGCCTTAAAATGAGCTCTTTTCAAGTACACCTATTACAGATGATGGGCTTGGACTGAAGTTTTAATTCCCTGTTCTATTGTTTTTTTCATCACTTGTAACTCTGTTGTCTGCTCTGTTACAGGTCCTCTAGCTGTACTGAAAAGTGAAGGTTGAAAGAACAGCTTCACAGGCAAGCACTAGCTTGCCATGTCCTAACTTCTGAAGGCTTTTCTTAGAAACCTATGTACTAAAAACCTAAACCCACAGTTTTTAAAAATTAAAGTACTTTTATGTGAAAGGTTATTATTCCACATTTAAGTATAACTGTTGGCAGAAGGAAGACAAGTTATCTCAGATCTTTCAATGGAGCCAGTTTCTTTCATGCTTTCAGAGCCTCTGGCACTGACCACTACCACTGAGAGCCTGGCCTGGACTGGATGAACCACAAGAATAGGGCCAAGCAGCAATTTCTGTTTTCTTATGAAGAGCAAAATTGACTGTTTAAAGTGGGGACTCTGCAGATTTCTTGTCAATAGCACCACTATATTGTAACATTCAGAGAGCCCAATAAGCATACACAAAGCGTGAGAAGGCTTCTGCCTTCAGGTTTGAGAGAAGCTGTAAAGGGGACAAGACATCTCACCAGTGTCACACAAATCCACCTTTTCAGATATAAGCTAGTAAAAACAGTTGCTTCATCCCTGTCATTAAAATCATTTCACTTGTCATCATCTTTTTACAGGGTCTTCTGACTACACAAAATAAGCAAGCCTTTCTCTGGAGCTGGCAGAACCCCTATTACCATTTCTAAGAAGGCTTTTTCCTCCCATATCCCTTTCCTTCACCTGTCATCTTTTCAGCAGACCCATAGCAAGCAAAAAAGAGACCTCATGCAATAGGAGCACTGGTGGGCTATCTCTAGGCCATTCTCATAAATACATTTCTAGCCAGCCACATGACAGCTGTGCTTGAAGTGTAATTCCAAAACTGTGTCTATTGCTTTATCATGTTAACACGATTCTGGGGAGATTATTTGAAAGGCATTTCAGCATTTTGCCACCCACACCCTGCAACCACAGAAGAGTTTCAGTTCAGATAAAGTACCTACATTTTATGGAAACAGCAGAGAGAATTTTCACAGATATAACAAGAAGCTGCAACTCACAGAGAAAGTGAGGAAATTGACACCAGGAACATTTTGCAATTAACAGATTAAGCTCTTTGGTTCTATTGTCTCTTGTTATTCTTAGCAATGGGTATTACCAGAAGTTCTGATACTCTTAGCATCATAGGAGGAGTGGACAACAGGTTTCACTAGTGGGTAGTAACTCAAAGCAAATTATGCACATAGTGGACAGGCCAGCTAGAAAGCCTGCCTAGCTGAAAGTCATGCAACGTCTGCCACTCTGTCTTCATTAAAACATCTTTTGCAAAAATGCCCTTTTTAGATATGTCCACCAATACAGCTAACCTGCAGTAGGCACAATAATGTTGTCATGCTTCCACTAAATAATTTCAATCATTCCCTTAAAAAGAGAGCTGTGCCCTGAATTTTTTTCAGTACCTTGTTTATCTGATTTTGTTTTCTTTAGCTTGTAGATTTTTATGTTCTCAGTATTTAACATATACATGGGAACAGGAAAAATATCTGAAGGATTTTGATCTTCCATTTTTATGTATAAGTGAATTCACTTATAATATGTCCTGGTAAAAAAAATTAAGTTTCTGGTTTTTTCATCTGAAAGCAATGTGAGTACAAAATTAAAATGGTGGCAATTACTTAAAATATAATTATCTCTAAAAATCTGGTCAACTAAAACAAAGTAAATATTATTTCCTAGAAGGGAAAAAGATCTTGAAATACATCTCCAGTCAGGTTGATGTACTTTTTACACTGCTTTAAATGCTGAAATATAGTAACTTCTTACAGTTTAACTGTCTCAGCATGACAGACAGTTCAGAATCACTTCTCTTATGTGCTGGTCTCAAAAAGAGGGAATTCAGTGCTTCTCTCACTGGATTTAATGACATATTAGGCATGCAAGCCTCTGGAGAGGAAAGGAAGGTGCATTAATATTGACAGAACTGGTTACTTCTTCCTATTCCAGGATATTCACCATTTGCAGGGTGATCTGAGGTGATAAACAGAAAGAGCCAACAGATCAATGCCTGGTTCAGAGACTGGTGCCACAGGCAGAACTTTGAGTTTTTTAATCATGGATCAGTTTACACTTCACCAGCTTTGGTGACAGAAGATGTGGCATGTCTATCTCAAAAGGGGAAAAGATTCCTGGGACAGGAGTTAGCAGGGCTCACAGACAGGGTTTTAAACTAGATTTGAAGCAGGGAGGGGGGAAAGGGGATATAAAACAACTCGCTAGTGATGAGCCTGGGGGTGGTGCACCGACATGTGTGGGATGGTGTGTTAGTGAGACTCTTCAGACTACCGTCCCAGTGCAGGTAGGGGATGGAGTTCCATGCAGTAACCAAGGTGCAAGGGTCACTGATGGGTTAGTAACCGTGAAAGTCCCTGAAAATGGCCTGGCAGAATTTCAGACTGCTCCCTGTGAAAAGGTGGCAGGGCCTTTAGCCCGACTGAAGTGTGTTTACACCAATGCACACAGCATGGGCAATAAGCAGGAGGAACAAGAAGCCATAGTGCATTGGAATAACTACGATGTGGTAGCTATCACGGAAACATGGTGGAATGAATCCCACAACTGGAGTGTTGCCATTGGTGCATATAAGCTTTTCAGAAGGGATAAGCAAGGAA
>NW_010178045.1:0-13116 GCF_000695765.1 Mesitornis unicolor | reverse complement strand
GGCGGGGGGGGCGCTGCCTCGCCCTCCACGTGACCAAGGCTGAGCCAATCGCAAGGGCCCCGCGTCGCCGTGGCAACCGCGGGTAAACAAGATGGCGGCGAGGCGCTGAGGGCAGGGGGAGTGATGCGCCAGCGGCGGCGGGGGGGGAACCCCCCTCCCCGAGGTTTGGGACCCCCACGACACCGTGAGGGACATCCCCCCACCCCCAGCACACACCGAGCTTGTCCTCACAGGGCACTCCCGGTGGTACCGGTGGCCGCCGCTATTTTGAGCCCCATTTTGGCAAGGATCCCTCAAAAAAGCTGAGCGTTACCGGCTCCTGCAGGGCTGACGGGCTCAGAAACGACACCAGCTCGTATGAAACTCCCCCAGTTCCTTGTCTGCTGCCTGCTGGTCAGCACTGGTCCCCAGCAGGGACCGCACAGATGAGCTGATGAGAAAAATGTACAATTTAGGCTTTTTTTGGACAGCCTTTTCAATTGCATTTTTAAAAATTTGCCCATCAGGCAAACCCTCCCAAATTAGTGCAACTATGCTTTATTTTGATGTATCATACCATGCTATTTTCACTAAAAGGGCAGAGGTGTTCATTGCCCCCACTGCTAAGGCTTTGCTCTCCATCCGATGTGTTTTGCAACGACTGCAGCTCTGTCTCTCCAACGTGTGTCCAAAATCAGATAAGTAACAGAAGGTTTCCACATCCTCAGCAAGCCTTAGAGCCTCAACTATTTTTACGGTACCATTTTAGGTCACATCCTTCCTACTGGGTCTTAGAGCAAAACCTCCCCACTCCTAACAAAGTTTGCTGCTTCTGTTAATCCCCGAGTATTGAGCTCTTTGTTCCAACAGCTCAATACCACAAGTTTTTGCCTCACAGGATGCTCTGTGTGAGTACCAGGGTCTTTTTCTGCTAGTCCCATTTTGTGCTCACTCTTCCCAGCCGCTGAGATTGTGCCCTCCCTTGGGTTCTGACTCGTAACTCATTAGTCTGAGAGCAATTATGGGAATGGACTGGACCACTCTGCTTTCTCTTGCCCTCTCTTTCCCTCAGCATAACCCCAATATTTCTTTTAACTGCTTTTGGAGAAGCCATATCCAAAACACTGACCTGTTTTCTCTCTTTCATGCTCTTCGTGCTGCCTCTC
This sequence comes from Mesitornis unicolor, assembly GCF_000695765.1. NCBI lineage: Eukaryota > Metazoa > Chordata > Aves > Mesitornithiformes > Mesitornithidae > Mesitornis > Mesitornis unicolor. The sequence continues at coordinate 11,971 of NW_010178045.1, read as the reverse complement.
CAAAGATGACAGATCGTCTCCTAGGATAAGAACCCAGTGCAAGGCAGTGTCCCCTCTGGCTCAAGGGGGACTGAAAACAACATGCAGGGTAAAGTCCCTCAATGCTTAGGGGGTTCTGGGCCATGACAAGTTCTCAGTGACAGTTTGGTGGATTCAATATCCCCAGCCATGGCTAATTCCTGTGGTCCCTCTCACAAACACAGCGTGCTGTTGGTGACAGAGCTGTCTCCCTACCAGTCAGGAGCCAAGGGATTTCTACCCAAAGTGTACCCATGTCCTTACCTGCTGTGGCAGAGCAGGAGCCCCTGTGTGGGGTTCCCCAATGGCACTGATGAGCCTCCAATACCAATCACCGTTTGAGAGAGGTAACGCACTGTGTTGGTGCTTTCAGGTGCAGCTTGCGCCGACACGGAGCTCAAGTCCTCCACGACGCAAAAAATTGCTCTGTTGGAACAAAAAATAGAGGAACAAGCACAAGAAATCCAACTGAAGGTAAAATCCTGCCCCTTATCGAAGCTGTCCTGTACATTGCTTTGACAGCTGAAGCCACGGTAGCATTGCCCCTGCTCAGACCCAGTTTGGGCTGAAACAAGTCAATCTGCAGCCTGCTCTGTTAATTAGGCAAACAAGCCTTTGCAAAGCAACAGGGTAATTGTATCAGTCCTTGGGGTGGGAGAATGGACAGTCCCTGCTGGGACTTCTTAAAGTAATAACACTCAGCACCCTGACACCAGTATCATTAGCAGTTTGGCTTCCTTTTTTGTTTCTCCCTTTTGCTTTCTGGTACAAGCTCCTACAGCAGAGCTATCCTGCAGCAGACCTCTTTGCATTACTACAGGTTAGAATAAACAGGGTTTTTTAGTTTTATTTAATTCTATTTTAAGGAGATGGCCGCAGAGATGCTGCTGTTGTTCCTGTGCTGCAGGTCAGAGCACGAGCTGTGCCTGAGCAGGAAGCACAGGGGCAGGAGTCTGTGTTTGCCTACGGCTCTTGTGCAGATGGAGGAGAAGGAGATAGGTCAGTGTGTCCCTCACTTATTCTTGGAGCAGTGTATTTATATCCCACACCTCTTTTGAGTCTAATTAAGGTCTCTGTGAGGTGATGCAGCCTTTCTAACCCTTATTTTTGCCTCTGAGTGGGATGAGAGTACGTGCACCAGTGATTCACCTAGCCAGGACTAATTGTGTGAACTGTGCCTCTCGCTCCTGGAGGCCAAGGAACTAAACGAGGTCGTTATTTGTTCTGGTCCTGAAGGACAGGAAGATTGCTGAGCTTGAAGAGGAGGTGAAGACTCTTCAGAAAGGAGAAGGTAAAAATCGTTCTGTCCTTGACACCTTGCTCCTACCTGCAGGAGAGCTACAGAGCTGCTGGTGCTGCAACAGAGCAGGCTCAGAGACCTCTCTGAGCCATCCTTGCAAGCCCAAGAGCCTCCTCGGTGCGTGGTATCAGTTACACACACGTGGTGCCGTTTGCCAAAGCAGCTCCGCAGTTTGTACTTGCATCTATGACTCTGCTTTTCTGGCACAGTGCAAAACATTATTTCCTGACCTATTTTTTTTCTCTGGGTTATAAAGTTTCCATGAGCGTAGAACCAACCACACAAATACCTGAGGACGGTCAGAAAAACAGGATGACAAATACTGCAGAGTTCAGAAAGGCTGGAAAAACAGAGCTAACTCACAGCTAAAAGAAACCAAAAATCTACTTGGATTCTCGAACAGTATTACAGGTCCAGGCTCACTTGTCCTGTCAGGCAGCCTAACTCTAAATTAAACCCAGCTTTGGGTGAGTCATGAAGGTCTTTCCCCCTGCCTTGGAATCCAGCAGCTCTCCAGCTGAGCCCAGACACATTTCCTACAATGGCTGAGCTGCCTTGTTAGCACAACACTGCGGTAAGTTCTCCATTTCCTGAGCAGAGAACAAGAATATGCCTGTCAAACCACAAGTGTGTTTTGTGCCTCATCGTGCATTGTTCTTGCCATTCAGCCTGGCTTTCTGGATCCAGCTTCAGCAGACACCTGCTCATTTTCTTAATAGGTCCCTTAAGACTGAGTAAGCCAAGCAATTGTCATTGTATAATTGCAAACAGCAGCTCACATCAGCTTCCCACAGCGTAAAACTTCACCATATCGTTCACAACTGCCTTTTAGTCCGTCAGCTTCTTTAACAAACTGCTACAGGTTGAATTGTCAAGGACCAGCATGCAGAGGTCATGGTTGCAGGGGCTCACATTCACTGACAGAACAGGCTGTGGAACGTGCGCTGTGTGACACAGGTTATCTGCAGCTCTTCTTTAGGGCTGTACATAGCAAAACCACATCTTCCCTTTCAGATGCTCCTTCCTCACCCACAGCAGAGGAACTGGAGATGAGGTGCCTTCAGCTGCAGACACAGGTCTGGGAGATGGAGGTGAGACACCAGCTCCACTTGCCCTAAGCCATCTGCACCTTTGGTTGGAGATCATTGCAGTCCCAGGCTGCTTGGTCTTTTTCAAGCTGCTGCTTTGATCATCACAATTCTTCACCTCACTCCTCTGAAAAGAAAGAACAGGTCGGATTTGAGCTGCAGGGCAGTAAGAGGGGTTTTTTAAATACACAAACATTTGTGCCTCCTGCAAGCCTCTTCATTTTGATTTCTAGGACTGTAGTAATAGCATTTGCAGCTACTACTTGGGAGATTACTGTCACTACAGATATTTTCATTCTCCCTTTTACCTACTACTGTAATACAGCTGCTGCTACTACCCCACCAGTGAGTTTGTCCACTTGCCCCTAGACCAACCTCTTTCACCTCCCTTTCTGTTTCTCGTGCTGACATCTGACCACTTTCAGGCTTCCATTTCTAGTTTACCGAAGCTCTGGTCTACAGCTCTGACCTGTACTTTCCTCTCACAGCGGTTTCTAAATGACTATGGACTGATCTGGGTTGGAGAGAGACACGAACAGCTGGAGGATTTAGAATCACTCGAGGATAAAGAAGATCTGTCAGCAAAAAGCCTCTGGAAGCCAGGTAAAGCACCACCACTCTTTGCTGAAGCAGCTGTCAGCTCCTGCTGCATCCTTAGAGAAGGTAGGGTGCTCCCCAGGGCAGATAAGGAAAGACAAGGAGAAAGGAAAACTAAGGAGAGAACCCGATGGCTCAGCCATTTGCAAGGATACCCTGGCAGCAGCTGCTTCCCGAAGAGCTCACATAGCCTAAACCTTTGAAACTGGATTGCTCCAATAATATTGACGTAAAATGGGTGGAAAATGGAATCAGATGCTTTGTGTACATAGTAGCTGTAGTAACTTACCCACATTGCCTGGCTCCGTCAGAGAGTATTGTTTGCCTTTCCTCCCAACCACCACGTGAGCTGTTTAATTGAGACCTGATTGTGCTGTATGGGGTCCAAGCATATTTGGCAATGGCTTCTTAGGAAGTGGTAACAGAGAAAGAAAAGAATAATACTTGGGCTGTACAGCCAATGCTGCTTCCTAACCCCCATGCAAATGTTAACTACCTAAAGCCTTCCCTCCCTTACACGCAGGAGGGGAGAAGACAGGGGAAGCAGTAGAAATAATGGCATTGTTTTCAGGTCACTTTATACTTTTGAAGGGATGTTTACCTCACCGTCCTTTATCAAATGGTGAAAAAGCAGAACAGAAAATACCGAAGGCTGTATCCTCTGCCTACACCTCTTCTTTCATTTCCTCTTCTGATTTCAGTCTTGTCTCATCACAACTCTTTCACTGCTCACCCTAGCACCCTCCTCAAGCACCCAGCAAGAGCGAGCGATCTGCTGCTGGCGAGGAGCTGGCCCCCGGCTCCGTTTACACTGGCATTTCTTCAGCAAGTCCGCCCTGATCCACTTATCCAACCTGCTTAATCCAACTAGTTAAGTTCCTCACTCAGTGCATTTTACAGCACCGCATCAATGAGCAACACAACGCTTCTGGAATGACAACCACAGACCAGGAGCTGAGTGCGGTCTCTAAAGAGGCGGCTGCATCTGGAGCTGTCAGCTCCTCGTAGCAAGAGGAGCGTTTCCCTGCTGCCCTGCCCTTGTGGTTTCACACACACCCATGTCAACCTGGCTGCGCTGCACCGCAGCAGCCGTCTTGCATCACACGTTGCAAAAAAGCATGGCGAGGCAGCACAGCCCCAAAAAGTTAGGCTGCGAATGCATCTCAAATTCACACAGAGGCGAAAGCTGCTTCCCTTGTAACTCTGATCCCTCTGCCACAGGTGAAGCAGTTGTTTCCAAACACCAGATCGATTTCGATTTAATCCTGGAAAACGTGAAGTATTTGAATGTGCTGGCTGGAGAAGGCACTTCCCAAATCGAGCACACTCGGGGGGGTGCTCGGCTGAGGCAGCCAGAACCCCTCGCTCTTACGCTGTATCAGAATGGGATCATCATGTTCAACGGAGCCTTTCGGCCCTACGAGGACCCATCCACGCAGGTATGGAAAGGGCTGTGGAGGAATCAGGTTTAGAGCCATCCTGCTCTGGCTCACTAAGCCTCAGGAAAGGGATTGTAAAGGAATAGGCAATAACAGCACAAATCGGTGCGGCCCAGAAGGAATATGTTGGTCATGAGATAAACAGGAAGTCTGAGGCATGACCATGAGCTCTTATTTCGTTTCAGCAATGCCTGCAGGATATTATGGATGGCTATTTCCCCTCAGAGTTGCAGATGTGCTACCCAGACGGCGTCCCTTTGCAGGTAAGCAGTGCAAAACCCTCTTTATCAGTTTTGGATGAAATGGCTCTCTTGCTTCCCCAAAAAAGAAAAGGAGTTAAGGTTTTTTTCACCAATCTGCTGGATGCTCCCCACAGCAAATTCAGTTTGAGGCTTCTGAACACAGCACGCATGCAGCTTAATTCTGTGCACGAGTGTCTCGGGGAGAGGGCGGCTGGGAGCGCACCTGCTAGAGCCGTTACAGGAAATAAAGCGAGCGTTTCGGCATCAGGACTGAATGGTTTCTGTGCCTCGGTCAATCTTGGCTTGGAACGAGACTTCTAAGAGCACAGCAGGCTTTGTAGAAGAGGAGTAGTACGTGCAGTATCTGAGGAGCTGTGTAACAAAAAGAGGAAAACAAAGTAATTGTTTTAAAAACAGCTGAACAAGTATCTCTCGAGGAGGATGTCGGGAGAGTTTGTTGTGCTGCGATTTAAATGGATTTGGCCACCTGAGGTTCTTCTGGGCCCCATTTTTTGATTTCTCAGAAGTGGCAAAAAGCCAAGGCCACATTTGCAGGCAGAGAGCCTCCAAGGACTCGAATCTAGGTCTTCAAATGCACCCAAACCAGAAGCAGGCACAACCAGAGGGGTGCACCTACCCACTGCCATGAGGAAAGCAGGACACAACTGCACAGCAGGGATGAGGTCAGGGCAGAGCAAGCTGGTAGAGGTGGAAGAAGGAGGATTGTGCAAGGCTCTTGGGGCTGTGGTTCCCTGTAATTCATGCATAGCTGGCCACATCTGGAAGCCACGGGACAATTCAGTAATCTGGGGTAAATACAGACACAGAGCACATCCCTCTGAGATATGCACAGCCAGTGTAAGAGGAGCATAAGTGGAACCCAGACAGAGAGACAGACCCTATTTATGCAGCTTTGTCCACTGCTGGGGGCCTTGGGGTAGCACATTTCTTACCACTCGTGGAAGTGCCTGCTGAGGTGGATGAACAAACTGTCCTGTGGTTGAGGTGCACCATCCCAGAGACTTGAGGGATCTCTTCTTAGACAGCCTATAGGAGCTGAAAATACATTTCACCGAGTTTGGACAGCTGGAGCAGCTTCCAAAGCAGTTCTCTCAGTTTAATTTGGGGTTTACAGCTCTTGGTTGTCATTGCTGTGGTTTATTGTGCTCTGATGCAGTGAGAGCAAGCTTGTGCAACACTCATTTGTTTACAGCAGTCAGCCTTCGTTCAACAGGTCAGCGACAGAAGGGATGTGGTATTTCAGGAGAGACACCTTCCAGGGAGTTTTCCTGGCCGTGGCCAAGTGGTTGGCCATTCAAAATCAAGTGAGGTGCAGGAAGCCACCAAGATCTCAGGTAAATCCTTAAACCTACCTCAAAAATGCAGCTAATTCCCAAAGACGAGAGTCAAAGTTTTACCAGGGCAGTCCAGCCAGCGGGAGGGGAATGTGTAGGGTCTCAGCGAGGAAGGCAACACTTCTGGGTCAGAGCCCTGCACTTGTAGCTCCAGGCTGTGGAAGTGATACCCGTCAGGGTTGGAAAGTCCAATGCAGTCAGTTGTATAGGCAGAAAATAGTGGGTTTGTGCATGCATAACTGAATAACCCCAACACGTGCATTACCCATCAGCAACATCTTCCTATTTATATAAAACCGTACTACTTGCTCGTTCATCTCAAGGCCATTCATGAACAGAAGCTGTGCTAGATGTTTCCTTTATCCAAGGAGTAAAAAAAAAACCCGTTCCTATTTATATAAAACCGTACTACTTGCTCATTCATCTCAAGGCCATTCGCGAACAGAAGCTGTGCTAGATGTTTCCTTTAGCCAAGGAGTAAAAAAAAAAACCCCATAATTGCCACAGAAAAAGGAATGGACACCTACAATAATTTCCCAAGCCTGTAAAAACTGTCGTCGTTTCAGTTTTTCCAGCTCACAGCAGGGCTAACCAGGTTTTTACCTCGACACGTGCATCCCAGCTGTGCGCTGAACAGCCTGCACGGTTGCTCACTGTTGATGTTGAAAATCAAACATTTCGTGGGCTAGAAAGTGGGACAAGCTTCAACAGGGGAGACCGAGATCCACTCTCAGCCTAGCCAGGGGAGGTTAGAGCTCTCCCTGTCGGCTGTTGCGCTCTCATTTCACCAAAATTGGCCTATTCTGGGGGAAAATTGCTTGTCAGAAAGGTTACACATGGACACCTCTCCCTTCTGCACTGGCAGGTCCCAAAGTCTCCATGGAGCAGTTTCTTCACAAGCTCTCCAAGCCCTCCAAACACAAAGGAGAAGCGATTGGTGCCCAAGGTTCAGCCAGAGCAGCACAACAGGTAGGAACAGACCCCCCAGACACCCACAGCACCAGGCCAGCAGTGAATTCTCTGGGCTCAGCGCCCTGCCCAGCACCAACACCCGCTCCCTGGGCCTCTCTGGGCTCTGCACAACGTCCTCCTCCCAGAGAGGCCCCACCAGAGCACACGTGGCACTTTGGCACCTGCTCCCCAGCTTTCCTGGCCCTGGCTGCTCTGTGGCAGAGCGGGCAGTGGTGATGCTCACCTGGTTCGGTTTCAGGGCTCTGATGGGGCACGGAGCAGCAAAGAGATCCTGGTGGAGCCACCCGGGCTGTCTGCCCTGGAAAGGTACAGGCACAGCACCTCCATCTCTGCTCTGTCAGGCTCTCATCTTCCTCCTGTTTCACCACTGTGGGGTTATTTCAGTGGTTTTCAGTTAAGGAAGTAAATGGACTTGCCCTTTTATCTTATACCTTAGAAATTATTAGGGGGGAAAAAAAAGACCAGGTTTGGTCTTTTGGGAAGACCACTGAATTGTTCATGGTGAATCTCCCATCTTTTACATCTCTAACAAAAGCTTACTTACTTATTGCTGTGAAATACTTTTCCCTTTTTTTTTAACAAACCAAGGCCTAAGAATTTGAAGCCATCTAAAAAACTGTCTGTGGTCATGTTAAATGGAAGAATCCCTCCAGGAAACTGAGCCCCATGCGGGAGGTCACACTAACACTTTTCCACTCAGAGTCTTCTGGCAAGACAAGACCCAAATAGATAATGAACAAAACCCCAAGCAGATTATTTTTAATCAAAAAAGTAGGGCAAAGTACTTACCAGACAGCCCTGATCTAAAATGAAAAAGCTAAAAAAGGTCAGAACCTTCTTTCCAAGGCACCATTTAAGCAGGGAAAGCAAAGCACTAGTTTGGTCCATGGGTCGGTCTGCTCACCCACAGTCAGATGGGGTCTTGTTCATCTCAAGGACATTCCCAAACATGAAACACCTCCCTGGCAGCCCAGGGCCCTCACTCCTCAGCTGATGAGGTTTTCTAACCTCCAGGGTGAAGACAGCAGAAGAGGCTGAAGCTTCTGCCCCTGATGTCTGCACTCTCCGCATCAAATCTGAGAGCGGGGAGCAGACGTACATCGTAAAGATGCTGTTCACAGAGACCATAGGGGACCTGCGCCAACACCTTGCCCGTATCAGGTAGGCCTAGGGCTTCCTCCCCTCATTCCCTACCCAGCTCCAACAAGCCCCAGGGAAGGTTTTTGCCTGCTGAAAGGCCCTGGAGCTCTGTGCTGCAGCCTGAGCTGAGCAGGGCTGGGGGTGACAGTCCCAGCCCCAGGAGCTGCTGGGAACCCTTTAGCTCCTCCTTACACCAGAGATGTCCCACTTCTGTTGTGGGCCATAGCTCTGGCCACGATGAGCTCACTGCTGTGGGGATGCAGGAGCTTCCTTCCCCACAGCAGCTGTGCAGCCTGGATCAGCTGCTCTGTGCCTGGCTGTTCGCAGTTTGGGCAGGGAGCCCTTTTTTCTGCTCAGCCCGTGCTTGTGAAACAGTCTCTCCCTCTGCTCTTACACAACCACAGCTGGATCGGCCACAGCATCTCAGCAAAACCTTGGGGATCCTGTGCATAGGAAAGACTGTGCTGTTTTTTCCTAGGGGTGGAGACTCCGACTCGTATGAGATCATCAGTACCTTTCCCCAGAGAGTGTACGTGGACAACGCCAGGAGCCTGCAGGAATGTGGCCTGATCCCCAATGCCTCCTTGCTGCTGCGGAGAAGAGACCCCTCCCAGGGAGAGGGGACAGGGCTGCAAACAGCTTAACAGCTCCTTAAGAGCTGCTCCCCCCAAGCTCTGCAGGAGGAATGAGCTGCCTTGCACCGTGAGCTGTGTTACAACCTCCCCAGACTGGGAAGATAGCAAGGGGTTGTCTTTCCAGATTTAGTTTCACTGCACCATTACCAGGGTTGGAAAGAAGAGCTGGGAGGCAGCGGTTTGGCCTCTCCCTTCAGCAGAGGGTGCCAGGCCCAGGCAGATGCTTTTCCCCAGGACAGGTGGGCTCCTGACACGCGGGCATTTTCTGTCAGCTCAGACCCAAGGCCTGGTTTCTCACCTCTGCTGAAGGTTACACGGGCTGCTCCCTGCCCAGGGGTGGCCACCAGCTTTACACTGGTACCAAGCAGTTGTCAGCTGGGCTCTGGGATTCTCTGTAGCAGCAGGACAAACAGCCAGGGTCAGTTTGCTTTTCCCCATAGATTTCAACTGCACTTACTCCACAAGAGAAACAAGCTCAGTTTATGGTCCCCAGTGAAGCTAAACCAAAAGGCCCTGAGCCATCGCAATGCTGGGACTGAGCCAGACCCATCTCAGCCTGGAGCTCCTGCTACTGGGTTTCCTATACATGAACAACCCCTGCCCTTGGACAGCCCCCAGCACCAGCGGGGCCCAGGCTCACAGCCCCAAGCTGCCAGCCCTCCTCCCTCCCTCGACGGGGAGCTGGATGCTGCAACAGGACACCGTGTCATTGGAGAAGAGCATAATCCCTTCGGTGCTTCTCCACTGAACCCTCCATAAAGCATCTTCCTCCCTCTCCCATGGGCTGGATCCACGCTTTGCGGCCCCTTTCTCCAGCACATTCTTCCTGTTTGAGCTGTGACAAGCTCCCACTTGACTCCAGCTCACAGCACTCCCACTTGTGCAAGGCAGCACCTTCTGGCAGGTTCCCTTTTAGCAGGGGCCCAGCCCTCATTAAAGGCTCCCAATAAAACCATTTAAGTGGCAGTTTCCACTTCCATTAAGATGTGAAAGGCGCAGTTGCCGTGGAAGGGGCAGGATGCCCAGAGCTGGACCCTGCACAACTCCAATGCAGGAAGCACCACTCAAACCAGCCACTTCCACAGGCTCCCCCCAACCAGTGACTCAGTCCCCGCAGCTCTCACTCAGTTTCCTCCTTTTTTCCTTCTACAGCAGATACAGGAGTGTACAGGGGACCCTCTCATAGGGCAGCCTTTTCCTCTGACCCTCAATATCCCAATCCAGGTAATCTTGGTGCCAGGGTTTGTTTTTGCTCACGTGTCTGGCTGAAGCTGGCCCTCCCTGGGCTGCCGTTCTTACCACGCAGAGAGGAGTGCTCCAGAGAGGTACCTGTCACTACCACGCTCTGGGATATTCAGGCAAGTCCTGCAGCAGCAATCTAAGGTGTTAAGATCTGTGTGTCAGGCTGCAGCAGCGAGTACAACTGACTCAGCTTCTCTGAGCCGGAAATGACTCAGAATCGTTACGTAGGGTGACGTTAACCTGTAGTCAAAATAAAATCAAATTTAAAAGAAACCCACGAGTACCGACGTGAAAGGTACAGTAACATTTAATAGCATCTCGGAAGACAACACTGGTTATAAACTCGCTTTTTGGCAGGAAAATAAAATGCACTTGGTCCGGGTTGCAAAAAAAAGCCAACTCAAAGAGGAAAGATGAGAGAGCTGGAGCATCAGCTGCTCTGGGGCAGCCCTGAGCCTTTAACACTCACAAGGGAGCCCCGGCACCGCAGCGCAGGGCAGACGGAGCAGTGTGGGTCCCACTTCCCGGCCCATCCATCCCCCCAGGCAGCCGCCCAGTGACACAGCCTTTGCCCCCAGCCTTCTCAGCGGTGGGTGGTCAGACCCCAGCTTTGTGCAGTATTTTTGCATTAAATTAAAACAAACAAAAATCAACTTAGGTGCCATTATCTCTGCAGTCGAGATTAAAAAAAAAGAAAGGAAGAGGAAGTGAGGCAGCAGGATTTACAATTTTAACAGCAACTGGGAGAAGTAGGAAGTAACATGCAACCCTAAGCCCTTCCCTCCTAGAGCAGAAGCTCTCCCTGCAGAGGAGAGGGCTGACGGGCGGCTGCACTTCACACAACCCCAGAGGCTTTGCTGTTTACAGAGGCACTGGAAGCTGCGGTGTGAGCCAGGCCCAGCTTTGTTCAGAGGCCATGCGCAGCGAGCGTCAGACTTTCTTTGGATCCCTCTGAGATGATTATCAGGGTTAGGCAGGAGGGAATCGGAGGCAGCTGCAATGAGTAGTTTTGGTCATGGGTTTTCCTGTGCCAGGACAGCGCTGACAACCTGGAAGTGAAGGTGGTCGGAGATGAGGGTGCTCAGGAATGCAGGTAGAGTCCAGGACAGGAAGGGAGCCCAGGGCTCAGGCCAGCTTCAGGAACTCCTGCAGGGTGTTTTGCTCCACCGCTTCCACAAAGAGCTCGTAGTCCTGCAGGGAAAAGCCACACGGTTGCTCACATGGCAAGAGTGAGCCGCACACTCCCAATGGTCAGGCACACACAACACACCCTGGGTCACAACACGGTGACAACCACACAGAGGATGAAGTGGGGATGGACCTGCACAGCACAGCCCCGCTGCCCGTGGTCCCTCAGAGTCTCCCTGCCTGGGTCTCATTTTCCACAAGCCACCGTGCTCCAAATGCCCATTGACCCTGGCAGCGCCTCGTCCGTGCACATCACAAGAAACACCTTTTAAAAGGCATCTTGACCTCATTTGTAGCAAAACCAAAGGGATAGGATTACTGCCCACCGCCCACTCTCCACAGTGCTTATCCCCAAGTCTTACCCCGCAGTAGTGGTCCCCGTTGACGATCTGGGGCGGGATGGCTTTGGGGTTGCCTGCCTTCGCCCTCATCTCCTCCCGGAGAGCGTTGTCCTGGGAGATATCCACCAGCTCGTACTTGATGTTTTTCCCATCGAGGATTCGGGTTACTTCGCTCTGTTGGGATTTGATCTGGAACCCGGGCGGGAAAGGCAGGTTATGGGGAGCTGGATGGGAGCCCGAAGGGCGGGCACACCCCCCGGTGTGCCAGCCACGCTCAGCACAGCGCTCACAGAGCCACTGCTCCTTCTGGACCACTGGTCAGACCCCACTGGGCCACCGGGGCCCCCACCCAACACGGTGATATGGATTCGGGGGGAGGAAGAAGGGGATGAGGCACCGTGAGCAGGGGATGAG
>NW_010178044.1:0-3143 GCF_000695765.1 Mesitornis unicolor | reverse complement strand
ACAAGTCCATGGGACCTGATGAGATACATCCACGGGTCCTGAGGGATTTGGCGAATGTAGTTGCTAAGCCACTGTCCATTATATTTGAGAAGTTGTGGCAGTCAGGTGAAGTTCCCACTGACTGGAAAAGGGGAAACATACCACCCATCTTTAAAAAAGGGGAAAAATGGAAGACTTAGGGAACTATCGGCCAGTCAGTCTCACCTCTGTGCCTGGCAAGATCATGGAGCAGATCCTTCTGAAGGCTCTCCTAAGGCACATTGAAAGAAGAAGATGATGTGATTGGTAGTAACCAACATGGCTTCACGAAGGGCAAATCGTGACTGACAAATTTGGTGGCCTTTTATGATGGGGTTACAGCATTGGTGGATAAGAGAAGAGCAACTGACGTAATCTACCTGGACTTGTGCAGAGCATTTGACACTGTCCCGCATCACATCCTTGTCTCCAAATTGGAGAGGCATGGACTTGACAGATGGATCACTCGCTAGATAAGGAATTGGCTGGATGGTTGTATTCAGAGAGTTGTGGTCAACGGCTTAATGTCCAAGTGGAGATCAATGATGAGTGCTGTTCCTCAGTGGTCAGTATTGGGACCAGCGCAATTTAACATCTTTGTCAGTGACATGGACAGTGGGACTGAGTGCACCCTCAGCAAGTTTGTGGATGACAATAAGCTGTGTGGTGCAGTCAACACGCTGGAGGGAAGGGATGCCATCCAGAGGGACTTTTACAGGCATGAGAGCTGGTCCCGTGTGAACTACATAAAGTTCAACAAGGCCAAGTGCAAGGTCCTGCACCTGGGTAGGGGCAATCCCGAACACAGATACAGGCTGGGTGGAGAATGGATTGAGAGCAGCCCTGAGAAGGACTTGGGGATGTTGGTTGATGAGAAGCTCAACATGAGCCTGCAATGTACACTTGCAGCCCAGAAAGCCAACCGTATCCTGGGCTGCATCAAAAGAAGCATGGGCAGCAGTTTGAGGGAGGTGAGTCTCCTCCTTTACTCCACACTTGTGAGATCCCACCTGGAGTACCGCATCCAACTCTGTGGCTCCCAACGTATGAAGGACGTGGACCTGTTGGCGCCAGTCCAGAGGAGGGCCATGAAGATGATCAGAGGGCTGGAGCACCTCTCCTATGAAGATAGGCCAAGACAATTGTGGTTGTTAAGCCTAGAGAAGAGAAGGCTTCAGGGAGAACTTGTAGTAGCCTTCCAGTACCTGAAAGGGGCCTACAAGAAAGCTGGGGAGGGACTTTTTGCAAGGACATGTAGTAATACGATAAAGGGGGAATGGCTTTAAACTGAAAGAGGGTGTTTTTAAGACTTGGTTTTATTTCTCATTATCCTGCTCTGATTTGATTGGTAATAAATTAATTCTTTTTCCCCAAGTCAAGTCTGTTTTGCCCATGACAATAATTGCTGAGTGATCTCCTTGTCCTTAACTCGACCAATGAGCCTTTCGTTATATTTTCTCTCCCCTGACAAGCTTAGGAGGGGAAGTGATAAAGCGGCTTTGGTGGGCACCTGGCATTCATCCAGGGTCCACCAAACACACCATAAACTAAGCATTCACACAGCAACTTGTTCACTCTCTCACTCTCCATTTACCTAGTCTGTACCTCACACACACACACACACACACACACAGACCACTGGCAGCATTAAGAGAGGATTAAGGAACCCAGCAGAAGCAGCGGGGACACCAGAGGCAATTGAGGGGACAATACAGAGGGAGGAGTGTAGAGTAGTGCAGAGACTGGCTCTGCAGGAACCTCAGTTAAATTACTCACAAGTGCTGCAGCTAAAGTTCTTCCTTGAGGTTTTCATAGTCGTTTTCGACCATCCTCTTTACAGTGGTCATATGCCAATTTATCCCATACATATCAATAATCCATTTGCTGATATTTTTCATTTTCCAAATTTTTATGGAGTATAGCCAGTTTCTTTATTTTGAAGGATCTTTTGTGGGACTATACCTCCTGCTCCTCTAAGTGCTAGCCAGCCTTTCTTACACAATGCTATCATTTGTTTCTTTGACAGAATTGCAGTGCTGATATGGATATAGAAAAAAAATTAAATGTAACATTTTGTATTAGATGATGTTAAAGCTGCTAACAAAACTATGCCTATAGCCCAGGTCCTATTTTAGTTATGGTTTGTTTTATTCACTGGAAGTACATCTACTAAAAGTACAACCAAGCAACCAAGCCAGTGATCACCAACCAAAGCCAGTGATCACCAACAATGCCTCATTGTTTAAGGTGAATCAAGGATGAAAATTTATTACTTTAAAGATCACTGATATTTTTTCAGGTTGGCCAGAAGCTTTCCCTGTCACACCAACAGAGCTAAAGAATTAACAAAAGTACTACTTAAAGAAATAGTACTGAGATTTGGGGTGTCAATAGAAATGTCTTCTTATCGAGGTCCACATTTTATAGTAAACATAATACAGCAGTTAAACAATGTGCCATTCTAAGAAACCTCTTTAAGATGGTCACAGGCCCTCTCATTAGCCCTTTTAAGAATAAGTATGCAACCACGATCTAAGGAGAAAATTATCCCTTATTAAATTATGTATGAAAAACCGTATCAGACAGCATTGATTCCTGGGGAAATGGGTGAGCAGGAGAGGATAGATTTTAAATAATACTTAATCTCTGTAGGAAAAAACTCTTACAGCTCTCCAACAGAATCTAGTCCTGACGGGACCTCTTGCCTTGGATACTCCCATTCATCCATACCAACCTGAAGATCTGGTGTATATAAAAAAAAACAACTTGGAACTCAGAGCCACTACAGAAAAAGTGGAAAGGACCGTATTGCATTTTGTTAACTACCTACACAGCCCTTAAAGTACAAGGTGGGACCATGGATTCATTACACCAGAGTGAAGAGAGCAGCAAACCAAGAAATGGAAAACTGAAATAATTGAACCCTTGAAGCTAAGACTTTATCAGCAAAATGAGATGTATTGTAATTGGGAAAACAACTGTGGTAAACTTACTGTCTTATGCTTCCTTCTGAGAATCCTTTCTGGAGGGATAGTGATATTAATAACAAAACTGCATTACCAGCATATAATGAGTAAGATTTTGATTGAAGTAAAAGTATTGAAATAAAATTTCAAAACTTTCAA
>NW_010178043.1:71236-77114 GCF_000695765.1 Mesitornis unicolor | reverse complement strand
CCAGCTCCCTCAGCTGCTCCTCAGAAGGGAGTTGCTCCACTCCCTGATGCTACCTCAGAGCATATGATGGAGCACACAGTTCCCAGATGCTTGGTTAATGCTTTTCCCAATGAGGTCTGGACCAGTGCTGATCACTCTAGCAGTAAGCTGTTCAGCAAAACATTTGTCAGTGAAAAGAAAACAGGTGTGAGATTTCCTGATGAGTTTTAAAAGACAGCATGTAGGATAATTTCTTGAGCTGCACATGTGTACTGTTTTCTACAGTTAGATGATCTATTATATACTGGTTCAGTTATTCAAATTATAACGAACTATGGGGGTTTTTTGTACATACCATAAAGAATCAGAGACAAAAATAAGTATACTTCCATTATTGTTCATATAAGCCTTCCAGAAGTCACCTGTATACTTTTTCCTTCTGATTCTCCGCACTCAGTTTAAAGAGAATGAAGCTGCTGCGTTTTGTGCATGTGTGCTAACCCAGCTCTTTCCTTTCCAAGTCACATTGGGTATACCCAATGCTCACATTTTACCAGATCAAAAGTCTTTGTGCAACAGTATCATAGACTGCTGTCAAAGAGTTCTGGAAAGAAGGTCCAATATTAACTACTGCTGCAGAGGACGCAGGGAAGAGCAAATAGGACAGCTTGTGTCAGCTCTGTGTCAAATGAGGGCTGTTACTATTTCAGGCTGTTAGAAATAGAGTGACAGGCATAACAGTGGAAGAAGGTGTGCAGAATCTACAGGACTTTACCTGTCAGAGCACAGGTGTTTTTTAAAATTACATAAGGTTGACTCTGCAAATCTTAACATTATTAATCAATGGGTAGACTCTAAGAGTAAGGAGGAATGGGAAGCAAGGCTCAGCCTTAGTGTGGGATGGAGAGAGGGTGGAAGAAGAGGTAGAGGAATCATCCAAAACTGACTTTTCAAGAACTTCTGTGAATGTTGGAAGTCAACAGATTCAGGTAAGGAAATAAATCATAGTATTACACACCATCACAGGCTGATGCATCACAGGCATCTGACTCCTTTTTGACAGATAAATTCTGTGAGCTAGGAGAAATGTTCTACCTTGCTATCTCTTCAAACCTTCTGAGGTGCCTTTGGGCTCATCATGACACCCAAGTATTGTTGTGAATGTTTTGTTGTGAATGTTTTGATGCAAAGGATGCAAGCAGGAACACAACATACTTGGCTCTAAACCTGTCCAAGATGGTTTTCAGGTTGAGAATGCAGCTTAGAGAAAGAAACATAGTTATTCTAACTATGGTTCCTACTTCTGTGTAAACTGAAATGATGCAGCTTTTGCAGTGCGAGCCTACTCACTGAAGTCTTCTTTAGTGCCTTTTCCCCAGAAGATCAAGAAATGGGTGGCAAGAGCAAGGCTGATGTCATTATACTTAAGCAAAGCTGACTTGTATTTTTTGTCATATAAAGTCATTCAGAGGCATCTGTGTATGTAGCAGCTAGTCAGCTAGCCACCTCACCTTTACCCATTGTTGATTTTTCCATAACATAGTCGAACATCAGCAAATAATCATTTTGATGTATAAACTGCAGTAACAGTTTGCCTGTCTACTGTTCCAAAACCAGAATTTTTTAACCTCTGAAACAGGAATAACAGTTTTAATATGGAAACCACTGTATTTAAGATGGCGATAGATTAAGGTAAGTGCCATGACCGCATTTTAGACATGATGGCAAAGTCCAAATTCATTACTAGATCAGTATCTAAGGACTAAACCACTTACTGGTGGCCTGCCTTCTTTAAAAGACTCATTATTTTATTAATGACCCTGAGATACTCCAGGAGAAAAGATATGAATCAAGAGTAGTGCTCAGCCCATTGTTCCAACACCGCTTGATAAAATGAGGGACCATAAAGTAAGAAAGGATGAAATACGAAGTAAGAGGCTATGTTGTAGTACGGCAGGGGAAAGTAGAAGGACTCATCCTGGTTTTACTTCATCCCCACCATGGTAGGCATGGTAGGTACCAGGAATGGGACACAATAGCTCCCTAAAGCTTTCCTCTGTTCCTGACATGGTACCTCCCTCTCTAATCCTCTTGCACAGCAGTATCACTACAATCTGGCCTTCTATTTCAACTTTTCCACTGCCACTCATTATGAGTCACCCATGACACACGGCTTGTAATGATGCTATACAGAATTGAAGTATTTAAGTCCCATCAGTTAATATGAAACAATTCTACTTTCATAACCCTTAATGCAGAAATCTTGCTTACTCAAATTAGCTGACACAGAAAACAAGGAGATCATCAACTTCTGCCTTAGGATAACTATTTCTTGCTTTGGTTGGGTTTTTGTTTGCTGATTTAGGGCAATATTACTATATAGAGAAGAAGGGGTATTCTGTCAAACAAAACCCCAAGGTTTCAAGATGTTTTTCACTCAGTATCTCTTTGACAAGTGGAATATCATTAATTAAAACAAACACAACAATTTTAATGTGTAGGCGGTGGGCAAGAAACAGGTTATTTAATATCATGTAATGGGCAGAAATTCAAAACCCATTCAGCTGTTGAATACTGCAATGGTATAAACAAACATGAAAGTCTTATCAAAGTCATTCACTTAAAACCATACTATCTAGAAAGAGAGAGAAAAAATATACAGAAGGGACTCAGAAAACAAATTTTACACTAAAAGTCTGTACATTCTCTTGGTTTCTTTAAATTGAGAGGTTGAAGGACACAGTTAGTAAAACCTTATAAAATCTAATACAGTACAGGGAAAGAAACATTCTTCATGGCCTGATCAGTTTAGACCTTGGCACAATTGGGTTTGCTCCGAAAATCTTAGACTTAAATCCGCTGATTAAACCCTTTGAATGCTCTCTCTTTTTCCCAGTTTTAGAATTAACAAATCAGATACGTGTTTCAGCATATGTCTGGTCTCCAGTGACATCAGTTTCAGAGCACTAGTTGCTACAACAACTCAATGTAACTCTTTCATGAAGACAACATCATCCTTATTATTATTGTTGTTGTTGTTGTTGTTATTACTATTTTATACTGAGTTTTATTGCTTTTTACATGATCTTAAAAACCTCTGCACTCAAACATGATGGACAAATGGCCAGGAAAACTAAGACCAAGTTTTAGTACCAACCTCTGTGGAAAACACATTTCTAGTATTGTATAACCTCTAATTACTGCTCAGAGAAATGCATAATAAAGACCTCTTTTCAATCTTTCAGCTGTTCAGACTTGTTTCTGACTGACTCTTCTGCCAGTGGAATTGTTCCTTAATAGAATTTAGTTTTACCATCAAGAGTTTGATTTTGAAAACAAAATGGATTAAAGCTGCAGAAGACTATTTAAATAGATACGTAGCCACTCTTACACTCATGTCCTGATGCTTTTTTCCCCCTTGCTACCAAAATCCTTATATGAAAATGTTTTTCACAAATTTTGTTTGGGAATGTTCTTTAAAAAAACTGAAGACAGACTCTCATTTTGTGCCTACAATCTGGTGACAGCAATACAGTTAAAGCACAATTAACTGTAGATGCAGTGGTAAAGTTTAAACATCTGATCACCTGATTTTTGTGTTCAGCCAGGTAGCCAGCTATGCAAATCCTGCAGCCTGTTACTGCACTGAATTTCTGGCACAAAAATTATGATTGTCCTAAACATTCTGTCTTTTTTTTAATTTGCTGTCTCCTTTGGTTCTTCCTTGTCATACTTCTCCTCCTTTATTATTAAAAGTATGAGGAAAAACAACAAAAGAAAAAAAAAGAAAGGAAAAACTAAATTTAATTGATTTTTTAGCACTTCTAGAGATGGACCATGCTATGGAGAAGAAAATTGCTTACCTCACAAGGTCACCTATCATCATAAAACAGTTTTTAATTTTACTGGTGGATTACAGCAATCAGATAAACATATGCTGCCTGCCTCCCCTCTATATTGCTCTTTGAATCGGCTTGGCCCAAGATTTAGTCAGGTGTGGGAGTCCTACCTATCTTACAACTCACAGACAATATCTGACTGGTAAGCAGTGGGGAAAAATATAATAGCATTCACAAAGCAGAATACACACATAATATATGAAGTGCAGCATCTCACAAGAGGAGGAAGAGTACAACATAATGAAAATGAATAATGTTTGGGTATTTTCTTCCTAGTCTGAAGTAGTTCTTGAATATACAGTCATTTTTTTCTGGCTTGACTGCCTTTAAATATACACATACCATACTCCTAGTTCAATTTTTAAGCCACTATAGGTATTAGAGGACAATTTACATGTGATTTGCATTTTTTTTCTGTGCCTGTGGTTCTGCTAAGTCTTCCAAACCTAATGACTGTTCTTTTGGCCAGCAACATAAAAGCTGTAATCACACAATTATTGTGCTGGGAACAGTTTAATTCAGCATTTTGTTCTCAACCACAGAACAATTACTCAACAATTTTGGTTAACCATACTAGCTCACTGCCTGGAGAGGAAGCAGAATATTCACAAGATCTACTGTCTTACATAAAGGCAGTCAGTAGATTCTTATCTATTACAACTTTCCAGCATCTCTTTGCTCTTTGGGGTACTTCCACATACTTCCAGTTAATGAAAATAAATAACTAGCAGCACACTGTATTAGCTACTCTATCTGTTGAATGCCTTTAATTGTTCATTTGCATACTAAAGAGAAAGGTGGATGTGATATGTCTGGGAGAGAGGGATATAACAGAGCAGCGTAAAAAGCTCCAAAAGATCTACAGTTGTGTTATCCATCTACTCTATTCAACACATAAACCACAGCCATTCAGGATTCATTTTTAAGTTCTGCTCTTCAGCCACCCTTTTCTCTTTAGCAATAAAACGAATTTTCTGGTCAACTGATTAACTCCTGGTACTGTTTATACTGATCACTGTTGGCTATAAAGTACTTCTGAGATCTTTTTAAGCACAACTTAAAACAGAGAAAAGTTTTAATCCAGAATACAGTCTCTGAGGCTGGATGCTTGGTGCAACTGTAAATCAAGGGCTTACTTAGGTTTGCTAATGCAATTTAGTAATTTTATTTTGCTCCATTTATGACAGGAGCAGTGTGTCTCTTTTTGCATGAAGCCCAGTTTCAGTAGATGTGGACAAAGACCTTCTCTCTCCTGAGATGTGAGACACAATAGGAATAGGATTAAGGGAACAAAAACCTCAAATGAGTTCTTCCCATTTCTTGGGCAACTGCTAAGCTTTCACCAAGGTACTGTGTCAAAAAAAAAAAGAACCAACAACAAACAAAAAAAGAGGGATTTATTTAACTGCTGTATGTTAGAAAGGAAGCAGCTACACTTTATCATCCCATCACTGTGCTTCAGGCACCATGTCTGTTTTTTGAGCCTTTCAGGTGATGCCAGTGCTGCTCTGCCTTTTTTCTGGATGGCGATGACCCTTAGGCAGGAGCTAAGCATTTAGATGTTTGGACCAGAGCAGTTTCAGGGCATTCACAGGAGAACTACAGAGAACTCAGATCACAGCAGCAGGTGATATGCATGTTTTGATGCCCCCAAAACTTCAGATCTCATATTTGAACTAAGGCTCTTGGAGAGTCTGTCCAAATGATGGCTGAACAGACCATGCATATGAACTTGGGAAGCACTTTTAGGTTCCTCAATTTAGATGTTTCCAAAGGCTATCTAAGCCCTGTTATCAGACAGTAAATCCTCTTTTTTTGATGAGAACTAAGTCATCCAGATAAGAATTTTAGAGAAAATTACTTTACCAAACAATGTTGCCACTACATTAGAGGTCTTAATACTGATCTCATGCTCTTTGCAGGCAAGGGAATAAAAAGACAGCGGTGCTATACAACAACATGTTGCTTGTGTATGTGCATGGACATCATTAATGAAAAAC